>NW_009225721.1:23557-24450 GCF_000690835.1 Fulmarus glacialis
TGTCCAAACTAATGTGGTCTCTTAAGAGGGTTTTTGGAACCGAAACCTCGTGTCACCTTTAAAGCTACTCATTATAAATTGTAGGCTCCTCTGGCAGGCATTTATTTCTTTATATCTTTTAAGCAATGCTGTAGCTTTATTGATACACACCAAAGTTCATGTTCAATTTAATTACGGGGAGGCCGTAAGCAGGACCTCCAGCCTTCAGTCTGACTATTAGTGCACAGACCTAGATCACTGTAAGCAGGAGACTGTTTTGCCATTTTCTCTTTCGTTTTAGGAGGTAAGCATGAAGAAATGTCCCTCTGGATGGAGTCATCACGAGGGCAGCTGCTATTTCCTGGTGGTGAATCACAAGGTCACCTGGAACACTGCTGCTCAGGCTTGCAGAGAACAGTAAGAGACTTCTCCAAGTGAATGTGTTTGCTGCGCACTGCTGTTGCCCTGAGCTGAATGTTGCTCTCAAGACCGAGTTCCTTCGAATTAAGCACCACTTTGGTTGTGCTGCACAGCTCCCCAAAAAATAGAACAAGCCCTGGGATTCAGGTGCAGTGGAGGATAGAAATATTATTAGTCTCATAATGTTTAAGGTGGTGATGCTACCTTATTCATAACATGACGCTGTCCATCTGCGGTGAGGATGCTTTCCTAATGGGAGAGTTAGTTTGGGAGAAGAGAAATAGAGCAAAGACTCAGTCTTTCATCCTCTCTGACCCACCACTTCCTTGGCTCTATCTTCACTTGATATAGCAACAGTACAATGTTGCCTGTGGGCCTCACTATATTCTTCTGAAGATGCAGCTCTTCAGATTCTGTAACTACTTGAAAACCTTAATGTTCAATTTAACAGTAAATTTCTGACTTTTAAGGATAAATAAAAGCTAAATAATAAT
>NW_009225722.1:0-6997 GCF_000690835.1 Fulmarus glacialis
CGCTACACCGGAGCTTCGGAGGCAGCGCAAAATGGTGCGGCTAAACATTTATACTTTCTCGGCTTTGGGACGGTCCTGTTCCTCTCAAAGAAACACGCTAGCGAGTTTGTAAACGAATTTTGCCAGTGCAGTCTTTGTATCACACATCCCGTCGGTTTTTTTGATTGCATATATTAAAAAAGTACACATCAGCTAAAAAAACCCCAAAACCCAAAAACATTTTCGAGAGTTCTGTTTTTATCAATCTGCGAAGACATTGTATTGCAAATTGTTTTTCGTTCCCTGTGTTTTTCTAAAGCTACATTAACGAACTACCGCGAAGCTTTGCAACGGGAGAAAACAACACGGCACACATTTTGAGACCTACAACGTGTTTATGACAGCTGCTGATCCATAAGATTAAGATCCGATAGCTTGACAAAGCCTTCCGTGGCCGGCAAGAGTAAAACCTCCATCTCTTTTACCATGACGTGTTGTTCTCCTGCCTACCCTGGGAGGTTGCACGAATATCCATCCTAATCCTGCTCCACCGCAGGGTACCTGCTCCTCTTTGCCCCCGGGCAAACACCCCCCACCGGCGGGGCTGTGGGAGCCATGCAGCCCGCCGACCCTTCGGAGAGGCAAACAAATTTTAAGAGCGGAAGAAATGCGATTGATAATACATGGGTTTTTTTATACCACTGCTTCTGAATGCTCATATTGATGAAGTCCCATTTTTTGAGCAGTGGCTGTTAAACCCGTGAGCAGGGAGTGACTTAGTTTGGTTCCAGACGTAGTTTCTCACTTCAGCTTTTGTTTGAGTGCTCGGTGGATGGGACTAGGATTTCAAGAGCTGGCAGAGAACTTTTTCTCGTCTCTTTCCTGAGATAGGGTGAACTGGTGTACACTGTCCTTTGCATGGTCCTTGAGGCTCACCGATGAGCGACGCTCTGTAACAACGAGGTGTAAGACAGAGAGCGTCAGCTTTGCCTTTGGCAGAAGTGCTTGGGACTGGGATTTATTGATGTGACGTCTTTCTAACAAATGTGTGTGTCACTGGGATTGTATGAATTCATTCCACCTGTTGGATCATCAGTTCGCCTCCTAAAGAGGGGGATACCGAGCTCAGATCCATTGCTCCCTTTTGTATACGATGGAAGGAAACACGAAAAACTGACCCTCGTAATGCCTCTGCTCCCCCTGTGCTCTGGCCGCAGAGCTAACGCTCTTGCCCTTCCCAGAGGAGACAGTTGCAGGAGGCAGATGGAGCTGTCCAGATGAGAGCCAGGAGAGTCCCGTGGGGGCTCGGGAAAGGGTTGCCTTGGTCAAGTTCATACAACTCTGACCTTGGAGCTGGAGGAGACAGGGAGCGAGAAGGATTTGTCTCTGCGGTAATATGTGTCTTGCTGAATTGGTGAACTCCTGCTGCTGGGTTTGTGAAACTCTTCCTGCAGAGAGGTGAATTGCTCATGCTGTATTAAGAGGGCAGGTAATAGAATAATAGAGACAAACCTTACAGAACAACAGAGTATTAGAAAAAAGGCAGCGTGACAAACAATGTCTTCCTTTCTTTTATACGTATTTTAAATCTGCAGCGTTTTTTACGCAGGTTTATTCCATCTGCTGGGAAGGGAAAAGCTGCTATTTCAAAAGATGTTTCTTGCCTTTGACAAGAACTTTGGGAGAATCCAAAAAGCTTCTGTTACAAGCAAAAGTCAAGTAATTCCTTACAAACCATCAATCACTTCTCCCTCCTCCCACATGGGACTGAGCGCTTATATCAAATATCGGCCCAGCTAGCCTCTCCTCAGGGCAGAAGTGTCCTGCTTTATCTGTATCTGTCTTTAAGGAAAACTGATGCTTTTTTCAGATGGAAAAGTTAAAAGATGTCTTCCAAGAGCGCTACATTCAGGAAAGAGCATTTGCATTGTTTTACAACACAGTCGGTGCCACTGAAGTCACCTCTGTTCACACAGATCACTGTTCCTATTTTAGTCAGTTGGATTCCTGTATGAATCTTTGCTTGCAGTCTTATGTCTTCAAAGGTCAAAGCATGGTTTTTTTTTTTTAACTTTTCTTTTTTCCTGCCTTCTGATCTAGATTAATAAGCTTACACTAGTTTAAAAAAATGCACTAAAATCAGTCCGAGAGCACTCGGAAAATTCCTGGATATATTGAGACCGGCTCATATGGCATTTACATCAGTTCCTGTTGCAAGTAAAACCTGTTCAAGTGTGATTTAAATCACCCCAAGCGTCCATATTGAGATCTGTAGTTTACACCAGTGATGTAAAATCAAGTTCAATGAAAGAAGCTTAAGTTTTCTAACACTGACAACGTTTCAGAGATCAACAGAGTTTCCCGGAGAGGCTGAGCTTGCTAGTGCCTGTTGGTGGAATTACAGGATTTTACGCTAGCCCTTAGCTCTCTGGCATCCTCCTAACAACACAATTACTTCGCAGTAATGGGACGGGAAGTTATGTTTAAATCCCGACAGCAAAAGCAGAGTGGGTATACACGCAAATGGTCGGTATCTGCCAGCCTGGGAGCTGTGTGGCTCCATTAGGAAGAGCAGCAGCGGGCAGCTGGGTGTACAGGGAAACGCAGGCAACTGGGGGCTTCCCAGCGCTCCAGTGCCTCACCCTGCCCAGAGCAGCTCTGCATAGCAGGACATTGAAATACTCGGCTTTTCTGGCTTATTACTCGCACTAGAGTTTCCACAGGTAGCGAGTACTGTGCAGCAACGCTGTGACATTTTTACTTCCAGAGCAAAAAGTAGTGTAGCTTTTTGCTGCTTATCTCCAATACTGGTTAAAATAGGTTACGATTCCAATCTTTCTGCTTGTGAAGCATCTGCTGTCTTAAAATACAATGCCATCGCATTTCTTGTGGTAAAAGCTGTAGCGTGCTTTGGTGAGAACGGCTAAGGAAAGATAACATGGTGTTATGGTAAAATTAAATTGAAACGTCTTTAAAAGCAGATTAAGACGTTTAAAAGTCTGAGAGGAAATGTAGTGCCAATTCAAGTTCTAGCAACAATATTAATGTCGGGGGCATCTTTTAATTGCATATTCTGCAAGATCAGAAAACAATGAATCAGTAAATCCATCCAAGAAGTGACAAAAGCACTTGTTACAATAATATTTACAATAATATTTCCATATGCCATTCGCTCAGTTGAGCTATTGATCTGACAGTATTGTGAATATGGTGAAAGGACTGTCCTGTGACAGTGGGTTGTCCAATGTTTGCTGCATATTTGCAAATTCAAACTTACAGCTGCTAGAGGGAAGGCTGCACCTAGCAAGTGTCTTAGGCCAGCACATACTGATTCGCAGCAACAGAGGAATTCAGAGGAGGATTTTTCGTTTGGGGACTGAGCAGAAAAAAAGTGAAGACGGTGAGGAGGTATTTAGGTTTTGTTGAATAAAAGCTTTTTTTTTTTTTTTTTTTTTACTTTATTGAGAAACAGGAGAACTTAGGTTTTGGCCAACCTTTAAATATTTATTTTTGTATCATCAAATTACCTCATTTTTTTAAGATATGCAACCATTTTAAAAATGGATCCCCAAACCTCCCTGTTTAAATTAATTAAAATTACTTTAAAAATAAATTATGAAATTAATTTGCAATTAAAAAAATAAGGCATTTTGATTTAGATAATAATGAAATCAAACATTTGGACATTCAAAACTGCTTCCCGATTTTTCTTCTTTTAACAATTAAAGTTATTTGCCAAATTCTGCAGGATTTCATAAATAAGTTTTCATTTCTCCAAAGCTGTATTTTCTTGGTCAATTCACTATATATATATATTAAAAAAAAAAAGCTAAACTCTTGCATGGTAGAATTCAGTCCCTGTCATAGTGGGCAGTTTCACTGCACAGCATCTGCACCTGCTCATTCTTCTTAAGGCTTTTGCTTTTTGGGAAGGAAATCTTCCAATATTGTTAAATGGACATTTTCAGCAATGTCCACACGTGTAGCTCTTGGAAAGGAGCTTGGGAAGAAATTATTGCCAACCGCCTTTAAAAGAACTGATTTACAGTTTCTAAAGAGTACTTAACCAACTGGTTAAGAACTGACACAAATCATATTAATAATCAGCACATTTATGTGAATGCAGCCACAGCAAAAATTGTTTGAAAATCAGGGGGCCAGGGCACACAGAATAATTATGAATGACTTACAGTTCTTTGACTTCACTCAGGGACTGGATGCACTCTTGGCTAGCATTAACATTTTTCCCATGACCAATGAATTAATGAAACCAAGCCTCTACTTTCAGGAGCTTCAGGAAATAGAGAACTCCCTGATAAGAAATCTACCCCAAAACTAAGGGGAAAACTGAGGACACCAGAGTGTCTTTGCTTTTAATGAGAGTGAAGAACTGTGCATCATAGACTTCTTAAGAAGCTGCACCAGCTAACAGCGGTATCCCTAAATAAGATACCAAAAGTGCTGACTGACTGTGTGGATGCTTACGGACAGAAAATAATTCTAAGGAGAACACATCATAACATTTAGAAATGCATGGTGCATATGATGAGTAGGTTAGGGAGTGTTCAAAAATAGGTTCTTGTTGTTTTATCCCTGAAATGCCTGCAGATCAGTTCTGTAAGTTTGAGTTTGCTGAGGACTGGATTGTCCTCAATCCTGCTCAAAGGATCCTGTTAAAAGGTCAGTTATTAAATGTTCACAGGTGTTATTGTCACCACTTCTACAAGCATCATTTATTTTGGTGAAGAAATTATCCCAGCGCTGCCCTGTCATCCCTCTTTCAGCTTTGCATGTAGATGCACTTTGCACAGAAAAAATGCAAATGTATTTTTATTGTGCTTTAAGCAGTCTTTCTTATCAGGGTGAAAAACAGTAGAAAAAGACCTGTTGAGCATTCCCTTGTACCCCCTCAGACCTTAATGGAAACACTCCCACTGGCTTTTTTAAAAGCAGACTTCAGCCTTGAGGTTGTTCTGGGCTCTGCTGCTGCCTTAACTTGTAATAAAATACCATGCAATAATTGGGATTGGCAAACCTAAAAAATTTTGAGTTGATATATTCTTTTGCAAAGATGTGTGTTGCCCCTGAGTTTGTTCTTTTATTTATCAGGTATCTGCAAAATTAGAAAACAAAGACATTGGAAGTGTCCTATGACATTGCAAAATACAGTAACGCGAAGGCTGTGTGGAAGCACGGTTACGAGGCAGCTGCTACGGAGGGCCCGATTCTGCGAGATGCCGAGCATCTGCATTTCGAAGGACTTTATGGTGCTGATTTTCAAGGGCGCAGCATTTGTGACCTTATTTCCAGTGGCATTAAGACGTGTAATTGCCACAGAGATCTTGACCTCTCTCTTGATTTCTGCTCTGAGATGCCCTAAACAGACAGTGATAGCCAGAAAGCAGCCTCCCCCTCAGCACAACTGTCAGGATTGGAATAATTTTGACTTATGTGCAGGGATTTCTTTGTCGTCTTCTGGAATACTGTGTCAGTCTGTAGATTTGCTTGTAGATGAGTAAAAGAGTCATGACAGTGAGGTTAATGCCCAGGTGATCACTTTTATGCTATGGAAGGATCATGTTTTCCTCTGCTCTTCAGTTTTCCTGCAAATGCCTGATAGTGTGAAAACTATCAGGTTGGATCAGATACAGGTTTCTGGATTATGCCCGTCTTTGCGATTTCTAAGTGCTCCTGCCTTTTTATTGTGCAATACAATAAAACAGTGCTCCATACAAGGCAACGAGGCTGTTATTTTTAAACTGAGAAGTTGTTTTTTACTTTAGGAAACTTAATCTTTTTATGCCAGAAGGTTGTAGGAAGCTGGGAAAATACAGAATACAGCACATGGCCATGGGTGCCTAATGGTTTTTATTTTGCTCCAGAATTTAAAAGATAAATAGAAGATTTATTATTGTAGGATTTGGGAGTTTCCTGTGCCAGGCTCCTTGGAGCAAATAAAAAAACAGTCTTCATTTACCATCAAACAACCCTAGCAAAGTCTCCATCTGCCTGGTGGCAAGCCAGTCACGTTATTCACTTCAGTGCTTGGGAGCGTTACCCACATAAGACTGTAACATGTTCTGTTATGCGGGTCCCTGCAATGCTGACGGAGCGGCAGAAAGCCTACACTGCCCCGTTAGAGACTGCTCGGATTATTCTGTACATAGTAATTCTGTTTACTCCATAACTCAGGAAATTGCGCTGGACTGGGGAAAGGCAGGGCGGCTGTGGAAGTGCCTAGCAGTGTGCCGTTACAGAAATGGACGGTAATTAATAGCTTTTGTGAAAATATAGTCATATAATGCAGCTTCAAGAAAAAAAACTCGTTCTGCTTCTTGGAATAAAAGATTTGATTGTGAAGCAGCTGTTTATTAGGAGTGTTTCAAGACTGATTTCTCGAGTTAAAGTGCTGAGCATCGTTTATCCAGGGTAATTTGGGAACAATTGATTTAGAAAAAATGGAGTGAGTACATACAGGCCACACGAGTGAGTAATCCGGTATGGTTACAGCCTTTAACAGAAAAGCAGTTCAGCCCCAAAAGGGGTTGGAAAATGTCTGGGGCATTTATTGCCTCTGTCCTTTTGCCATGTCAGATGCCCTGTCCCTGGTTGTGCTCTCAGATGCCCACTGGGATGTCCCTGGGCTTCTGTAGATGCTGACTTGTCCTTGGGCTGAGAAAGGGTAGAGGAGTAACACGTCAAGAATAGGAGTGCTGTAGCTCAGCCTGGATGAGGACTGGGTGCCCCATATTGCTCTGAGAGGGTCACTTGGCAGGGAGAAGGGACATAACGCACCAGTGGATGGACCGGGTCACCGTTGTGTTAGCTTCCTTTTAACGTTGAGTCGCGCATGTACACCATCCTCCTGGGGATGAAATGACAGTGGAATCAGGAAGAGACGAGTTAATAGGGGCAAAGCAGGAGAAAACCAGGCAGAAAGGGGGATCATGGTTGGGAAGGGAAGAGGAGAATGAGGCAGGAAAGGGAGCGGTTCCGGGCTTCATTTCCCAACCACCGC
>NW_009225722.1:7028-90601 GCF_000690835.1 Fulmarus glacialis
GGGCTTCATTTCCTACCCACCGGCTGCTCGCGGCACAAGGAGGAATTAGAAACTATTTTCAGACTTTCTCCCTGCATCTGGGCACCCTCTTGTTTGGTTGGTTGGTTTTGCCTCCCCCACCCTCCTCAAACAATGGATGGCATGGTTCCTATAAATGAAATATACTGTTCAAAATAATTTATGAAGGCAACTTAGTACGTTATACCAGATAAACGTAATCATTTGGTGTAGCTTAGATATGTAAGAGGCCTGGGGGAAAAAAGGGAAAACATCTCAAATAAGCAGAAGCTTTCAGGAAAAAGAACAAGGTTTCTTCCTATAGTCTTCTTTGTTCTCCATGGTTTGATGTCAAAAAGACAAGAATTTCAGGAAAAATTATAAAGACTCTTCTGGATGAAATATTTTCTCTTACAGTGAACTCCATAGGATTTTTTAGAATAATATTTAAAATCCTATTTGCTACTTTTGCTACTTTTATTCAGGCATTCAGCCTTTTTATAATCAATAATCAATGGATGTTACACATGGAGTTGTTTTGTGTCTGTTTTATTATGCAGTTGCATTGGCTGTACATTATTGATTCCCATTGTATATAAAAATCAGATATTTCAGTGCTCTATATTATTAATATTTAAATTGTCACTATGCAGAAGTTTTTTATGGGCCTGAGAGAACATGTTAGTCATTATTGCAATGAGTGTAGTTATTTATTATACAGGTATACCTAGGGGCAATTTTTAATTGCTAATTAAATTAAGCATGGCACGTTTCTTATTGTTAAGGAAGTAATTAAACTTGACTTATGATAATCAACTACTACAGATAATTCAGTCTTCCCCCTCTACTCAAAATTTCTACTTGTTATTTTGTGTATTTGTGTGTTTTTCCTGGGGCTGGGAGTAGAGGGAAGAGGGAGACAGCTTTTCTGCACAGCAGCAAAATTTTTTGGAAATGTCACCCTGGCTAGGGCCACATAATTTAAATGAAGAATAACGAATAGTAGTAATGGTTTCTTATTACAATTATTTGTAGTTGAATGAGAATATTTATTTGTGAACTGACCCTTAATCATTTTATTCATGAATATTCAGACAATTGCTGAGTATTGATGAAAATGCTTCACAGTCCTGAATTAAAATATAAATAATTACATCTCAGATTGTTGCTATTCACTGTAGCATTTACGCAGGGATGTTTGCTGTGCAGATAAGTGGGGAGAAAAAGCTTATTATTATTATGGTCATCTAATGAAGTGTATGCTGGTTATTTTGTATTTTTTTTCCTGAAAAGTAAATGTGTTTCTTTTTTAGCCTTTTTTCCCTATTTCCACTTCCTTTTTTCTTTAATCCAGATTCACAGTTGTAATGCTTTTGACTCGCCTGAGTCATGACTTTTCTCCTGTAAATCAGGATGCTTATCTAGCTTTATTTCTGAAGCAAGAGGTGATTCATTGTTAGCCCTTGGGCTGTTGCACATACTTAGGCTGTTGACTCTTTGGGACAGCCCGATGATCTCCTTTGCTTGTGTTTAACAGCACAGCAGAGCGTCAGTCCACATCCAGGGCTTCGGGACATTACAGTTGTACAAAGAATAATATTTTGAAGGTGTTGCTGGTTAGTCACCTTCCTTTAGTAAGACAACATTCACACCAACCATTTACACTGCGGTTAGCTAAATTTTTTCCTATGTACATACTAAGATGTGATGTTCATTTCGTACGCCAGACTTTGCTGCTTTGAGCACAGCAGGTCAAATGCTCTTAACTCTTCCCTGGTATCTCTGTCATTAGGGAAACAGGGACTTCAACCAGGATTTGTCATTGTTTTACTTGTGGTCTGAGTTTGACATCATTTAATAATAAATCCAAAGGGACGCTCGACGATATTTGAGTAGGAACTCAAATCGCAATACAGTGGAAACCCTAAATGAAGGATGAAGAAATAATGAAAGTAAAGTTTTGTGAAGTAGAACTGAGGTCTTGTGTTGCTTCAGTGCACAATGAATTACAGGTGAAATCTCCATTTTATAAAGGAATATTTTGTGAAGAAAAATGAGAAATTCCTGAGATATGTTTCCTCTTCCTCTAAGATGTTGGGAGAAAAACTCTTTCTTCTTGTATATCTTAAAAATAAACAAGGGAATAGAAAGCAGTAATTTCTCATTTGCGGGTGCAGAGAGCAATCTGAAGCTGAAGGCTTAGTTTGCAGAGTTTGCAGAACAATTAAAAATAACAGGATTCCCAATTCAAATTGTTGGCTCAAAATGCATCCTGATTTAGTAAGAAAAGCACAGGACTCAGTCAGTGATTGAGTCTCTTACACAAGGGATTTGCAAAATCAGAGATCTAACAGTTTCATTTTCTTCAATTAAATTTTGGCTACCCTCGCACAGATATAAAGGTTATTTTTTATGAGGACACAACTTTCAAAAATTATTTTAAAATATTTGTTTCTTTGTTTCTCTTCAGAAAAGTCTGTAGTCTATAGTCTGTAGTCTGTAGTCAGAAGAGTCTATTTGGGGCCAGATTCAGCAAGCAGCTGAGAACTCCAGCCCATCCTGTCGCTGTGTTTAAACAAAAGCTTAACAGTGACAATGACTTATACCAAATATCTAATATTCCCCATTTTTAGTGAATGTAGTTCTCCCTCTCTTTTTTGTTTTTGTTCTACGATTTCTTTTGCTTAAAAATTAGGGATTTTTTGCAGGGAAGAAATTCCCGATGCTTTTACCAGTTCAGAAAAAGTGACTGTCTAATACTGAACAGCAAATAATTCAGGTTCAGATCCCATTTTGCTTGCTATATACTTTCTCCACATTGTGTGCATATATAAGCCTCTCTATATAGATAGATTTATAATATGTACATGTATATATTATAATATTTTGGATTTTTTTTTTTAATAGGACTGTAGTTTAATCTTTTTCTAGGTCCACTAAAACCCTGAATTTAAACATTTAACTTATTTTAAGTATTTTAGAAATACCAATCTTTTCTGTTGCTATTTTGCACTTACAATTTGTTATGGCAACAAGTATTAGATACTAGTGTTACATCTGACGGCTAGAAATAAGAGAATCGTGCTCTGCAAGAGATTTCAGGCATTTGGTATTGAAAGCTACTTTCATTTTGCAATGGAATTTAAACACCTGTTTCTGTATAGGGCAGCAAAAACATGCCTTGCTTTTTAATGGGAAAAGCATTGTTTTATGCATCGATTTATTCATTAAGTTTGCAGCAAGTACCTAATATTCAGGAGTTGAAGGTAGAACTGTCTGCTGTCTTTGGTGAGAACCACTCAACAACAAGAACATTCTCATTTATCCAGCAGATATATTTGTGGCAGCAAAGGTTTCCCTCCAGGCCAAAGTGGAGGTGAAATCCTCTTTTAGAAGGGCAATTCAAAAAATTCCCTGTGTTAAACAGAAGTGCAAAAAACTCTTCTAATGAAAGACAGATTGCAAGCGTTTTCCTAAGATTATCACTCTGCTAAACTGAAGCAGAGCCACTGAAATTCTTGCATCATTTACATCCCGTGAGCAAGGC
This sequence comes from Fulmarus glacialis, assembly GCF_000690835.1. NCBI lineage: Eukaryota > Metazoa > Chordata > Aves > Procellariiformes > Procellariidae > Fulmarus > Fulmarus glacialis. Next base: position 10,573 of record NW_009225722.1, read on the forward strand.
AAGGGCAAAAGCTGGAGGGAAAATATTCGATATTATGGGAGCAAACAGCTGTGAGGAAGAAAAAGCTTGCTTTTAGTCGCTGAATCTCTTAGCAAAGGAAAATAATAGTTTAGTAAAAGCCAAACTAAGCACACCCTGGGCTGTGCCATGCCATAAATCCTTAAAGGGACACTCTCAACTTGGATTTAGAAAAGAAAAGATCAGTTCTGAAGTCCTCCAGTTTCTGCTCCCTTTATGTACTCTGGCTGGCATTTAAAAGTGTATAAAACTTTAATTTTTGTTCCTGGGATCTTTCCCTCTTTGTGTTTGCAAAGGTGGTTTCTGTTAGCCAGTTTCCTCCTTGCTATCTGAGGCCCTGATCCTGCCAAAATGTATTCATGTCCTTTATTGCGGCGAGTCTCCCACCAAAATCCCTCCCAGCAGGAAAGGTGAGCTCACACTTATGTGTTTGTAGGATCAGCGCCTAATTGTAGGGGAAATGGAAACTACACAGAGTTCTGTCCGTGGCACAAAGTAAACAAAACAGAATATGGAGTAAAATATATTTCTTTAATACTTCAATTATAGAAACGCTAGATGTGATGTGTAACTCTAGTAAGGGACAGACCTTTCAGAGAAGAATGTAATTTTTCATGCTGTAAGTATATCGTTTTAAGCAGAAATAGCTATTAAAATAGCATGTATTGAAATTATTGTAGTTGTGAGGTGAGGAATCAGGTTCTTTATTTTCATTCTATATTTTTCTTTCAGTGTAAAACTGTCAAGCCCTTTTGTTGCTTGCCATTGAACTCCAGTGGGACTTTGATTTTATTTCCCTGGTGCATGATCTCGTTTTGCATATTTAGCAGTTCTGATGATGGAACTTAAGATAAGTCCATTCAGAAATTGCAGTATTTATTAAGTCACCTTTTATGGTGGCAACACAAGACAGAATGTTAAACAAAATGAAACTGTGACCCCTTATATGTCCTTATTCAGAAAAATAGTCTCAATGAAGTCAGCTGGGAGCTGGAAAATACATCAGATACAATTTAGACATTTACTTGAACCTAGAAGCTTAAACTGCATTTGAAATGGGGGGGGAAAAAAAGTGTGCTTAAATCATTTACATGCTTTCAAAGATGCTATCAAGATTTAAAGTATGATACTAGCATGCATGACCGTAACTGAAAAATCTAGTCTAGCCGTAGCATGCTACCTTTAACTTGTGCTAGAGCTGGTTGAGGTAAAGACTGCAAACCTGCTGTCATCTTACAGAGCTAGGTAAAATCACTGCACAAACCTCTATCAGACCCAACATGAAGAATGGGAATGATAGTGCACTGAGCTGCTAGGTGAGAAATTATCTTTCTTATCCTTCTTTCTGTGTATCAACCTGAGATAAAAGTTGGGGAAAGGTGTTTTGCTATTACGCGGTTTTTGGACTTCAGTTGCGGGAAAGTTATGAGGAAGAGAGGCAATCTTTATTTCTTGTTCTCTCTTCTCACACACTGGTGCAGCTATTTTACTGAGAGTCATTTGCAGAGCACAGGCGAGATGTTAGTATTTAGGTCTTGTAAAATAAAATACGAATGACTGCATAACAGCACTTCAGGAAGATTTTAAATGCATTTTCCACTCCAAAGGCCTGGTTTTGCTCTTCTTCTGGGCCCCGAACTCTTGATGGCTTTTAAAGGGTATTTCAGTGAAAGAAGCAAACTTCTTGCAAGCAGCTGGACAAGTGACTTGCATTATGTCCTGATGTCCCCATCACAGAAGTGTTAGTTCCTCCTGCCCTTTCCCCGATGGCTGTATCCTGTTGTTTACTAACATTTTCAGCTCCACATACTTTTCCCTGAATATCCCATAGCATCCCAATTTCAGGCCCAACTCCCCTACTACAGCCAGGCACAGGGTAGCACTTTCTCCATCTGGCTCCTGTCTCGGGATGTTCTGCTTGGATGAGCACATAGATCAAGTAGCCAAGAGAGCCTCTTAGTTGAGGGTGCTAATTTGTTTAGCCATTGATTTTCACAGAATTTGTAAAAATTTAATTCCTTTGAGACCTCTATCCCTCTGTCAAAGTTGGTTGAAGCTGACCAGTGAGTCAATTTGGATCAGTGGGTCCAGAATATTAAGGGGAAAGGGAAAATTGACCAGCTGATGGCCTCCTGCGAGCCTCATTTCCTAAGAAATATAGCTAAAACATTTGATACGTAGACATGTATCCCCTTACATTTTATATCGGAGTGTTCAAAGGAGATGCTTTAGGCTAGAGTTATTTTATGTGCTTATGAAAGGATGATGAAAAAATAATTTTCCACACTTTCACACATTTTTTGTCATTTGTATAGCTTCATTCTTTAACTCTCAGATCTGAGTGCCACTTTAGGAAACAAAACCAACTGCATAATGCTTATGCACATGCTGCTAAAAGGCACTGATTCTCCGTGCCCTTTTGTTCCTGACATAGGTCTTTTAAACAAAACATTTTCTCTCCTTTCCCACAATGTTCGATAAGGAGAGAGATAGCTAACAAAACACAGTATATCACAATTAGCGAACAAATTAGCACCTGAAGATATAAACAGAACGTCAAAACTCAAAACTAGTGGTTTAGAGACTCTGCAGTTTCACACAGACATCCATAAGGTGGTTTGCAGGCTTGCTTGGCAGCTTGGCTTAAAGGTCATTGAGCTTCCTGATGCTGAGAAGTACACTCAAATATGGTGAAATAAAGATTACCATTTGAATGCAAAGCTTCAGTCTTAACTCTTGTTTTGAGAATTTCAGTGTATTAAACTGCATTATTAAAACACTTTAGGGTTTTATGAATGTCATTTTACTTGCTTGACTTTTCTGGAAGGAGATTTGAGTTGTTACACATCCAGCTGATGTACTGTAGCATTACTTTAATGCTGACTCTAACAAACTGTTCAGGAGCATTTTCCCGGAGATTGCTGTGCCTTTGCCACTTCCCTTGGACTGTTTTAGAAGCCCTGACAACTCAGAAGGAAATGTTTCCCCTTATTTGGTAAATGTTAACATTTTTCTAGTGATAATTAATACAGAATTAACCTTTCATAGTTTTTTCAGTGGTTTGATATAAATAGTTACATCCCCTGAGTGAAAATCTCCCTGGCAGGGAAACCCAGATTAAGAACCCATTTACCACATAAGACTAATTTAAACCCCATATTAAGGGTTTAGTATAGTTTGTTGGCTCTTGTCTGGAACACTGGATATGAATTTCACCAGAATATTTATAGATACAACATTCCTCCTTTGTATCACCATCTGCTCGCCACCTCTATTTCTCTAGCTGAGCTTCAGGGTCTGTACCAATGTCAGCGGAAGCTTTAAAATCTGCCATTAAAATAGCAACAACAGCAGAGATCTGCTGTTAAAATAATAGCAACAACATCCCTCTGTGGGATGCTAGGGAACACACGACTATGGACAGGCCTGATCCAGCATTCCTTTCCTGCCCTGGGAGCTTTTTGGGGGAAAAAAAAAGAAAAAAAAAGAATGCATGGGCTGACTCCGTTTGTGCATAGATAGATGGAAATGTGGAACTACTTTCTCCCATTGTCCTTCTAGCTGAACACTGGGGAGAGAGTGGAACAATGCATGGAAATGCCATGGAGGGAATGTAAAGAGATGCTCAGCAAATGAATTCAATATAAACAGCTAAAGCCACTGATAATGTTAATTTATATGTTTTTCAAATGACTCTGCATGTAATTGTGACTGAGCCAGCTTTTACACATATTACAGTTAATGGTAGCAGGATTACAGTTAATGGGAGCATCTGACAGTGGTGGGACTGAACTTATGGGTCCTGTGTGAAACGCCCTGAAAACACAAGGGCTCACAAGTTGTGAGCAAGAAAACAAGATGTGAAAATGAAAGTAATAAATAAACATTAAATGTTTGGCAAATTTTTATTTGATTGTAAGGGAAAACCATTGTGGCAACATCATCTGGTTTGGTCCATGAGTTGTTCTTTTTTCAAAGGGTCTAGGTGGCCAACGATATAGAAAAAGTTGAGAAATGTTCCTGGATAGCATCTCACCAAATGCACATATCTAATGAATTCACGTCATATTCAGCAGCACAACTTCTTAGCACATTTTCATGCATTTGATTAGCAGAACTTCAGAGACAGTGTGATTCCTGACATGAAAATAAGATTGTGGTGGCTAGTATGAAAGAAAAAGATGATCACGGTGATCAGTAATACATCTTGAGAGGTTTTACTTTTCATATTTTGATGCTGCTTTGATAAAAAAATAGTGTAATACTTTAAGGAGGCAATCTGGAATGTAGCATAATGTGCTTTTTCGAACAGAAAGAAACCAAGGGCTTTAAAAATTGCCTTTTTCACAGAAGAAGAATTTAGGACTGAGGAACCAAGCTAACCATAACAAAAGGGTAAAAAGGACAAATCCTCAAGACAGGAAGTGCCTTTGGATGATTTCTTATCCTGAAAAATTTGTGAGTGACCATTTGCAATGGATGTTAATGGTGTAAAATCAGTGGGGTGTTTTAGGTGCCTGGAGTGGGATAGGGCAAAGGACATCTTCACTGGTGCAACAAAACCTGTGAATTCCCATCCTTCAAAAATCAATTTATGTATAGAAGTAGAAGGAGGTCTGCTGATTTTGATGCAACTATTTGGTGAATAACTAGGCAGAAGAACAATTCTGTGTCTTGTGGTGCAATCACTGTGAAGTGTAATGCTCACTGGAGGAAGTATAAGGAATAAAGTCTGCAGGACCAAGACTGTTATTAAGTATCAGCTGTATGTCAATGAAGTGACTGCGTGGAAAATATTATTGATAATTGATAACTGGTCATTTCAGAACAGCAACATTGTGATTGGCAAAGTGTTCAATCTCTAAAATACTCAAGATCTTGCTCAGCTATTGCATGATACAAATACACACTTGCAGTTTCATGGCATAGGAAGAATATACACAGAATTAATCAACAAAGAGCAACACAAAATGGCAGCGCATTAAACAATCAGTTAATGTTTTAACAATGGTGAGAAGCAGTGGGAATACCATTTTTGTATGCAACTTTATTTCCTCTTACGTTGTGCAAGATTTTGTACCTTGCTTCCCTTACACGTTCAGAGAGTGCTGTTGGTTAAGTAGAACATCAGATGAAGGTATGAACTGCTAGCTCTCTACTGTCAGAGGGAAAAAGGCTGCTGCATTTTGTTTTCATCTAAACTGTGCAAATCTGTCAGCAAGCCTATGTGGAAATGAACAGGATACCAAAACAGGAGGGGAAAATAAGAGATCTCCATAAGATAAGGGAACCCAATTTATTATTTTTAATGACAGGCATATGGAAGAGACATGTATACCACAGTAGTAACAAGAAACAGTCTACCATTTAATAACTGTAGAAGATAGCATTTATTTTTATGGCAGGTCAAGAGCCCGATCCACAAAACAGATGAAGCTTTGCTTTCATGAGCTCAGCAGGCCAGACCATGCACGCCATGACTGCAGTTGGACTGGTCTTTGAAGTTAGTTGTATCGCCTTTGCAGTATCAGGCACATGAAGCCCAAGAACGTGAGGGGAAAAATCTTTAAAAAATTACCGTAGAGAAAAGTGGAAGTAGCATAAAGGAAAACAAAGACAAAATCCACATTCTTGTGGCTATAAATCAGTTCCAGTGACCTGAGTGAATTTTTCCTTGTTGATACTATGTGAGCCTGACCCAGAAAGACAGAAGTACGAATCCAGTAGCCAATTGGGCAGAACAGCAGTGAGATAGGCATTATCTGTGTAATCTGAGATAAATTCCTTTTGTTTTTGTTCAATAAAAGTAAGAATTGCACAGCGCAAGCCATACAGATGAGGTCAGACTGGGCTGCATCCTATGACTGCCTGTCAGTAATCTACACGAGCTTGAGACATGGGTTCGAGGCTTTAACTTGATCTCGCACATCTAGTGCCTTTTACTCCCTCGGTCTATTAAGACACTGTAGGATCTCTCCACTCACTCTGGGGTTTTGCAGAGAAGCAAATTGGGATGAAATACCCAGAAGAAGGTTCCTGGCCAGACATACCTTCTCTGTCAAGGGTGTACCTGCCTGGCTAGGAAGAAGTATACATCATTAAAATAGATAGTTTATTTGGGTACATCAATCCTGCTCCTTCTTGTTTATTCCTGGCTACTTTAAGCTACTTTCTGTTCAGCTCGTTTCTTACTATCTCTTCCCCAACTGTCCAGCTTCCCTCTTTTGTTTCAGAATCGTCTTTCTTTGCTTTTCTCTAGAAAACTCACCATGCTCTTACTCTTAGACCGTCTTGCCTACAGCAATGTTACTGCTGATAATTCTCTCCAGATGTTGTCTGGCCCATGATCATCAGGCCAGGCACTTCCTAAGCTATTTACCTTCCATTAAAGAAAAAAACAAAAACAAAAACAAAGACAATTTTCTGTTTAGACAGCTAAAAACCCAGACCAAAACACAGATAGAACATGCAGAAATTGCAGAACAAGATATTCAAGATTCACAAAAACATTAACACGATAACGGAAGAATTCACATAACGGAAGAATTACGCCTGTTAACAAATGTAAAGAAAAGTAGTATGTGAATTATGTATGTGCAATGTGTAAATAATCAATATTATTCATAAAAAATACCATGGCTAGGGAGTTGGGCTTATTACCTGGTGAATTTCTGCCTTTTGTGTAAGTAAAGAACAGAATCTGGATTTACAAACACTTCTTCCTCTTCTGACTAATTTCTAGAAATGTGACCTGATGGGCTTCTCCATCTGTAACCAAGGCGTCCCAGAATTAGCAGGCTGCGTCTTTAAGGAGGAAAGGAAAGGGCCGGGTCAAGGAGGAGACTTGGTATCTTCCACATTTGATCATTTCACACTTAGGGTCTCACAGCAAGAGCGATATCCTCTCTTCCTTCTGCACCTCCATGCTAGGAGCAGGCAGTAGGCAGCCCAGGAGGTCCGAGGAAAAATTGCTGTCTGCTACAAGGGCTAGGGCTCTGGTCAGGTCCACTCAGAATGTTTGGGTCCCTGGCACAACCCAGGATGACAGAAAAGGAGCTTGCATCTCAAGAGGTTCTCCAGTGGGAAAAGTTACTGCCACAGAATACACATTGAATTGCTACCGAGACAGATACATAGATAGAACTATCTTTTATTAAAGTTGTTTTTGAGCAAATCACGCCTGGAAGATGAGTAGCTTATGTGTTGTCTCTCTCATTCCCTATGCTGATGTATCTATTTCTCCATTAAAATTACATGTATTTTAGAAATTATTCCATTTTTCCTTGAGTTCATCTATGTCAGTCGCTCAAAAGGGCAAAAACGTCAGATGAGAGCTCTTGTACGATTATTGGTGATCGCTATTGCCGATAGAAGAGAGAAATTCTTACTTTATTATCACAAATCTTTTCACATGATTTGATATCCTCCTCAGAAAGAGTTGATTTAAATGGACAACAGCTGTCATAATGCAAACAGTACTATACATTAGATTGAGTGAAGGATTCTTTATTTTTAACCAAGATGGTAAATGGGGAAAGATGAAGGGAAAAGACTTTTTTCCTATTTATCTTTGTATATCAAGGAAGGCCAAGGAAAGAGGTGGCCTTAATTTTTTTTTGTCTTTAATCTCTTTCTTATGCAGCACTCATCTCAGAAATTTCCTCACACCATTCTCATTCTGTATCAGTCTACAAATATGGCTTTGCCCACAAGTATAAAATATCCTTCAGCCGAGTTCCTTACTTCAGCTGAGTTCTGTAATAATGTGCCACTCTTTCAGCCCTGTAAGATTTCCCATTGTGGGAGGCCTCAACAGTACGGAGCTGTTTGGTTTTGGCTCTGTCTATTGCCAGATGAAATTCATGACAACAGCTTTTCAAGTCTTTAAAGGGCTGTCTGGTACACATGCAAGTAAGTAGTGAAAGAGAAAAAGAATGTGAGGGAGTATATTAATTTTCACTATTTTTTTTAGCCCATCTCAGAAATCTCTGTTCTTACTCCATTTCTTAAAACTCCTTTTTTTTAAAAAAAAAAAAAATTCTATATTTTGGACCAGATTAATACACCATGACATATAAAAAACCTGAGATATCCAGGTATCTCATTGAATCTTTAATCCGCAACAGTTTTGTATCTGAGCTTTTTTTGGGAAATGCAGAAACCCAACACTTTCCTTTTATCTTGACTAACAATTTTATGTGTAGAAGACAAGCTGTATCTGCATGTTCGGAACACCACTGCATGTGAGGCATCCTGTGCTGAAGGTTTCACAGAGAGTTATCGCAGGTCCTGTCTCTGATCTGTCCCCCAGTTGATTTATTTTGAGAATTCTGTTTAATTCCTCGTGGCCAAAATGAACAGCTGTCAGCTGTCAGCAGGGCCTCATCAACTGTCTTCCCCTTGAAGGTATTCAATCCACTAATAGATGAGCTGTAGGATCTTTATAGAGCATAGGTGCAAGTCCTCAACGTATCTTCAAAATCATACTTTTAGTACCATGACTGTAAGTTCCTGTTATTTAATCAAATATATTTCTACATCCAGAGACAAGAAGTCTAACCTGTATAATTTTCAAGCTTTGCAACTATATGGGTTTTAAAATTTTAGTTTATTTGTTTCTTCTGGAAGAGAAACTACCTCTTCTTTGCACGATCTTGATAAATAGGTCTAATGACACTGTATTTGGAAAAAACTGCTGCCTTATTTGCATTCAGACTTTCGATGATAGTACTCACTTCCTCCTTTTAAGTGGGTTATCCAAGAATTCTGTATTTTTCTTGTGGTTCTGTGGCAAAGAAGTCCTTAAAGCAATTTAAAAGTTGTTGGCTTTTGGAGAGTTGACCTGCGATCAATAAAACCTTTTGGTCTCAAATCACCCAGCATCTCTTCTCAACATGTTACCAGATGTCCCTTGCTGTCCCTTTTGAAGAAACTGCCATATTATCTGCTTTTTTAAAAGCCTGTCCACCATCTTTCCCTTATATAATGTTTTGGTTTATGCATTTTTAGGCTGGTTCTGTTTAACAGATTTGCAGGAAATCCAGTCCCTCCAATCCCTGTGGATTTATGCATTTTTTAACAAAACCTTTTAGTACCTTTCTGCTTATCTCAGACTGAAAGGGATCCACCAGGCCTTTTTCTTCACTGGTTCTTGATTTTTTTAAGATGGAAAGCTTTACTGGTAACTTTACCATTTATCCTTGCCTTCCAAGCATCCCACAGAGTTTTCTTATCTCAATGAGCTTACAGTTTTCTTTTAGATAACTCTGAAAAAGCTATAGATATTTCTTTTGCCCTAAGTTATAAGCAGAGTTCCATCCAGTTGCCATCAATATAATTTGTTTTAAATTTCAGTCTTTTAAAATTAGGCACTGGGAGTGAGGATACTGACTGATTACATCCAGAGAGATCAAAATAACAGGATTTAACAAGCTACTAGTGAACAGGGAACACATCAGTGCCTGAAAATGCATCACATAGACAACAGTAAGAGCATCCCCTGAGTTAAGAGCTTACTGCCTTTTGAACATTACCAGCGTCTAGCCAGGTGACTAGCTTTAAGTTACCTTCTTATCTGCAAATCCTGATCATGTAGGTCTATCAAGGGCTGGATTAATAAACTGACTACAATTCTCTCTCCTGTCCTAAATTTTATTAAAAATTCTTAAAAGAAAAAGAAAGTGAAATGAAAGAGGCTTGTCCCTGGATGGAACAGTATGGAGTGTACACTCTTTTAAGTTACCCTTTTAGAGGTCTTTGATCAGAATATATCTGCCATCTTCAAACACCAGGCTTTTAGGATGAAAAGGAGGTATTTGACTAATAAAACTGCCACCCCTTTTCCTTTTGATGGCCTGAAGAGCAGTATGGTGTCTGTTCTTATATTGCATCTCAAGCAGCTTTCATTGTTGGTCTGCAAAGGAGCTTCTTGTGATTGTACAGTTGTGTTACTATATTTTTTTTTTATTGCTTGTAAAACTTGTTGACCAAAGCTGGTCAACCATTTAACATTTAAAGGCATCATTTGAATTAGTTCATCTGTACTACTGGCTTTCCAGCTGTTGCTTGTCTAACATTTAAACTTGAAGGCTGTTATTCTACTCCTTTTAGCTGATACTTTTATAAACCATTCAGTGTTGCCTGTTGCAATACAAGTATCCCCTTTTGCTGATAGAGGAGATGACAAATTTTCAGGTAACTTTTCAGACTTCTTACTACACTTGGTTTGCTTCCTTGCTTTCTGTGTTTCATACTCTATATCGCTGCCCTAACATTAATTGAGTTAACTTTAGTCATTCTGAATTTCTCCTGTCTTAAATACCTTATTAGTACCCTTCTGGGTCTCCAAACACTGCTGTGTCCTGTGCCCTTTGGAGCACAACTGCAAATTTGAGAGACCAGAAATTCCTTGTTAACAGAAGGTACTGACCACTAAAGTGGAAGGTGCTTGCAAAATGGGGAGAGATGCTGAGAGAGTAGGGGAGGGCATCGTTATTTTAAAAGCTCTGCCGGCCTGGCCAGCAGGGTTGATTGCTAGCCTGCCTGACAGCCTACACAGAAAACAGCTGTTTGCCTGCTGATCTGCAGCAGATCATTCAAATCAGACGAAGGACAGGGTTTAAAAGGCTGCCTGAACACGAGCAGCAGCGTGCCCAGTTCAAGATGGTGTCTTTGCACGTTGCGCGCCCGCTGCCAAGAGGAGGGTGTCCGCTAGGAGTTTTATTTCGTACATATGGAGGGGGCCTCACCATCCGGGGTAACTTGGCAGTGCAGTAGACTTTGGGTGTCCCCAAAGCTTTTGCTCTCTTTGAAAGTCAAGGCAAGGAAGGCACCCTGCCTCGCTAGAGAGATTTCTGCTGCCCAGACGGGGGAAGTGCTGCTTGTTATTAAGTCTCTTGAAACTGTGAGCAGTTGTGAATGCATGTTTGAAAGCAGGATATGCTCTACAGTGATATCCAGGGCTCATAAGAGATTTTAAAGGAGTTTAAAGAGGAAATCAGACCTGATCAAGAGAGTTTGAAGACGGTAATTTAACAGGGGAACTCTATATAGTTTGAGGGTGTTGCTTTCCTGTGTATTGATTTTTCTGTGATTCTGAACTAAAAAAAAACCATTAGGATATTAAAACCAGAGCTTCTGGAGTATGGTTTGGATGAAATCCTGAAGTGGGAGAATGTGGCAAATTTGCCCACGCAAAGCCCAGTGTAAGCTTTTCCTTAAAGTCACATCAAAGCCATAAACATTGCAAGATGTAAAGACCAACAAATGTGCAAGCAGAAAAATACCTCTCCCTGTTCTTTCCATCTGAGCCTACAGAGGAGAGTATAGGATAAGCTAGAAGAGTAAACGCTCCTGGATGCAAAGGGAAATAGCAAAACAACCTAATTCAGGACCTAATGCAAACGTTAAATTACTCTTGCAGGCTTTGCTGCAAATTTACTGTCATATCAATGTATTTGAGAGCTGTCTTTAGCACGGAAGCTGGTGCAGTCCCGATAATACCTCTCCTGTCAATAGAGATTCTCTGGATTCGTGCCATGGGTAGGGGAAGGTGAAGGGCATTATGGAATTTGGTCCATCTGCATCGGAGGAAGAGGAACTTGCCTTACCTCTCAGGTTTTTTTCAGCTTTATTTCTAATTCAAACTCCTGCTGGTTTTGAAGCTCAGAGGAGCTGAATAGGGTAGATAACTGATCACTCCTGTGATGTCTGCATCCCTTTTATAGTGAAACTCAAAGAGAACTTTTGGCTTTCTAGCTGTAATAACATCCTTTCACAATAGTTGCTTTTTATTTTGAATACAAGTAATTATGTACTTTAACACTGCAGCTCAAACCTTTTTCACTAGCAGCAGGGATACGCTGCAGACCACAAACAGCATAGACTGAATAACCTACTGATGGCTTCTAGTGGCCTTCGTAGGATTTTCTTAGTATTATGCTGATTAGCTATAGTATTTTACTGTTTTCTACCAACAAATTACATTAGCAGCTTATATGTTTCTTTTACAAAGCAAAGCAATATTCACTGTTTCTACATTTGCTATCGTATGGTATTAGGGAAAATGCACATGTTGAACTTCTATTTAATTTTTTTCTCTTTTAAAATTAAGACAGTCAAAGCCTCACACAGAAAATGGGCTGTGAAATCCCCTTGAAGTCATCATCATTATCCAAAGTTTCTTCATTTTTCAATGCTTTAATACAAAAACCTCTAAGTTCAACGAGCACAAGAACTAAAAGAGTTATTTCTTCTTAATGAAACCATCAGAGATGCCTGTAGCTTTATGGTATCCTTGTGTGGAGTAAGGAATGGTCTTTGGCCCTAACAACATTCTTGGGTTACTTTGATGAAAATCCACGGAGAACCACCTGCCTTCTAATCATGATAAGTAACAGCGGTTTAGATATATGGAGTTTAAGGACTGAAGAGACAATTAGGTTGTCTCATTACCTTTCCATCTATCACAGATTGCAGCATCTTACTCATTCACCTTTTTATTTGGCTAAAGAGTATCTTCTGGAAAAGCACGTAGGCTTAATCTGAAAGGTTCAGAAGCTGGAGAATTCAGCACCGCCTGCAGCAGGAGATATCACCCCACTGCTAAGAACACGTGTCTTCTTTCCCTCCGAAAAGGGCTTCACCTTTCTGCCTTGGTTCTTGTCATTCCTTCCTCCAGGAAATTAAAGAATTCTCTTATATTTCATGTTTTGTACTGTAAGCATATTCCTGCATTGTAATAAACTTACCCTGTCTTCCTTTGGTATATGAAGCAGGCAGAGCTCCTTACATCTTCCTCTGTAACACATTTTTCTCCAGACCAGAATTAATTTTGCTGTTTCTTTTCTCTATCCCATTGAACTTTTAAACATCCTTTAGAAAATATGTGCACAGGACTGTATACAGTATTCCAGTAGTAGTACAGCTACTTTAAAAAACTTTGAAAATCTAGATTAAAACTACCTCAAATTCCACTTAATAGTCCCCAGTTTAAACACAGTTACTTGTTTTTTCCAGAGCATTGCACTGGGAGTTCATATTGTGTTGCTTGTCACTGTGACCCCCCACCCCTTTTCAGACACACCACCGTTCAAAACACAATCCTCAGTTTGTAGGTTTGGCTCCCATTCTTTGTTCCTAAATATACAACTTTGCATTTGCCTGCTTTAGCATGCCCTGTTTAACAAGATTTATGTTCCATAGAATTATGTGATCTAGCTTTATTTATATCTTTATTCTTCGGTTATTTTATGAATGGGATCCCTTCCCGGCTTTCACATTCTTCTTGCCCAGAAGGAATACCAGGCTCGTCAGCAGAGCTCCTCCGCTCATCCCATTCACTTCATGCTGACACTATTCTAGTCTTTCAGCGTTCCCCTGCATTTCCAAGATATGTTCAAGATCATCACAGCAGGCCAGAGATCTCTTCAGCCAAGTCTCTTAGAATTGTTGTGCACAAGTGGTCTTGGCCTGCCAAGTTGAATATACTTACTCCTAGGGGACTGATCTGAATTTATCTAGCATCCTCCTCTGTTACTAATAAATATAAATGTTCTTCATCATTCTTACATGGTCCTGTCCTACTTCTGAGTCCCAGGCATGAGTAATTGTTATTTTGTATTTATATTAATGTATCCGAGTGCATTGATCTTACTAATTCAGCATTCTTCATTTTATAGGCTACAAGCTAATACTTATTGCTGTTTTCTGATGAAGAATGTTACGCCTGTAAATTCCCTGATACATTTAACACTTACTAATGCAGACTTCCTTGCTGTTTTTGGCTAATTTACCCTTGACTCATTCAGATCATTTAAAGCTCTAGCCAAAATTGCCTCCTTTGCCCATTGCTTCTCTCATGCTATTGTTTCCTAAGGACCCGTACTTTTTCCCTCCGCAAATCCAAGTTGTATTGGGACATTGAAATGAGTTGCTTTTAAATACAAATACCCATGCACTTTTAACCAATTTTCGGGTCAGGCTTGAAAACACAATTTGACCCTTAAACTGTTAGCCACAAAAAGTGTTAATCTTCTGCCCCCTCCCTCAAGCAAACTATTTTTACGAAAGTGATTATCTTGATGGAAGCTCTCACACCTGCTATCAGGAAGCCTTGCTGTGTGCTAATAGTTTGCTGTAATACTAGAATTGCAGCTGCTTTGGGACTGGGGGCTCTCGGTCCTGCTGTCATTCATGCGGACACATGGCTTTCATTCTTTGGTCCTGCGACCTGGGGTTGGTGGCTACCAAGTCACCCCCGTTGTATGGCAGGGTGCTGTCTCCATCTTCAAGCACTGGAGGAGATCCTGATGTTTGCTCAGTTCACAGAACAAAACATCATTTCCATAGGTCTGAATTCTTCCTGAGCCTGCTCTTCCTACCCACAATTGGGAATCAGAATACCGCTATAATTGCATACATTTAAACACTTATGGGAGGGAACCATTTTTCTTCAGATCAGTGTTAGAAGAAAATGACAGGGGAAAGGAAGAAATAGGGAGAACATTCACTTACTACTGACAACCACCTGTGGGTTAATTTCTCCTCAGCACACCCCCCCCCCAAAAAATTGATGAACAGAAATTATTTCTGACATTCAAGCCTTCAGAGGCTGAAAGACTGAAAAATTACAACGGCTCAGTGCAGAGAGAAAACATAGTTACCAACAAATGAATAAGAGACTGAAGGTAAATTTTTGGTTCTAGTAATACAAAAACAGGGAGACAGATTTAAGAACAAAATTCCTGGTGCATGTAACAGAGATCACAACTGAACTGAGGGCTTCAGGTATGTCTGCAGCAAAAAACGCAAAACACACATAAAACATGGAATATAGTCTTTTTCCACATGAAATGGTTCAAAATGTTGGCACGTGACTGTGTGAAACGTCATATTATATAAATACTTCAACAGGCAGCACCATGGTCTCTGTTGTAATCCTAGAGAACTGTTCTGAAATATACTGTCCTTGCTCTTTGCTCAGGGGTGATTTTCTTTACTTTTCAAAGCTGGACTAAAAATGGTTCGGTTGTTTGTAGAGACAAGGTGAGGGTCCAGTGAGCAGTTTACGCACCCTAAACCAGAAATCTCCCTCCTTTCCTGCAGGCCTGTAGGTTGGAACAAAAACTGGACATTTTGCAGAGGGATATTTCCATTTCGCTCAGATTTGGTACAAATTATTGCCGGCTCATGTCCATTTAAGGTTTCTCTAGGCTTGTCCCATGAACACACTGCTTTGGTGGGCAGACTCCAGCCGTACAACTCCTTTACCCTGCCCTGGGAAGGAGCTTGGGAAGATGCAGCAGCAGCAGGGATAACTGCTGCTGTTTATCCTTGTTCCTAGGAGAAGGCAAGAACTAGAGAAGGGGAAAACAGAGGTAGTACCAGAGCTTGCATTCTTTGGTTTGTCAGTGCATATGAATATACATACATTTGCATTTGCACAGAACACTGAAATATAAGGAAACAAGTGGATTTTCTGAGATTGTTTGCTTTGCTTCTTTAAAAAGCACACACTTCCAAATCCTCTTCCATGAAAAACACATCCCCAAACCCCCCATTGTCTTTAGAAACAGGCATATGTTCTGCTCAAATTCGCTCATTTCACTTAAGAAAACAGCACACCCTAAAACTGATCCAAAATGTAAGTTTTTCACAACACACACCAGCATGACCTCATAAATCATGATGGGCAGCCCAACCAAGATCTTTTCTCGTCTCCCTTAGCATTTGAGGTACTTGCAGTGCAAGATGCTGAAAATCCTTACATTACATTAGAAAAATGTAAGGGTTCCTGAGTCTGCCAGAGTGAGTAACAGTGGGCAATTAATGAGGCAGAGGACAGCAAGAAAAAGATTGAAATTTTGCACAAGCAAACATAAATTTGCCACCTCCAAAGTGTCCAGAACTTGGAAAGATTGAAGTTTTGCACAAGCAAACATAGATTTGCCACCTCCAAAGTGTCCAGAACTTGAATATTTTCCCAATTCTTTCTGTACACACCATCGGTACATAGACAACTCGGTATGCAGGGATTATGTTCACAACATGGTGGTAAGAGATGGTGAAAATAAAGCAAAAACTATTAAAAGGTAAATCAGGAAAAAAGTCAGATATCCAAATGTCAGGAGTGTGGGACAGCAGGACGTGGATTTACAGTGATGCGCAGCTGGACTGGTCTGACGCCTTCCCTGCAGAAAACATGCAGGCACAGTGCATGCCCAAGTGGACGATAGGCATGTGGGAGGGAGTGCAAAAGTGGTAGCCTAGTTTATATAGAGTTCGTCGATCACATCTGGACCCTCAGAACAACTAACGATTCTGTATGAAAATCCCTCTCTGCTGTTGCTTTTCCAATGATCCCTGTGACTTGGGCAGTGCGTGGGTTGCAGATGAAATGAGCTGTTTCGGCAGCTTAGCACTTGCAGTCTTCTTGTTGGACCTGTCTTTCTACTGCCTCGTCCTATGCATTTAGCTCATGTGACGAAGGGCCTTCTGATCTGCTGAAATAAGTTGGAAGTATATATAATCACCACCACAGATGACAGGGTTCAAGGACTCTTTTAAATAGTCATGGTTAAAGCAGCGTATTTAGTCTGTTATAGTTTCTCTTCATTGACACGGTTGCTTGGTATTCAAACAGTTACTCAGGAGCTCCTGAAACCTTTTGAACTTTAATGGTAATACTGGAAGTACATTAACTAAGGACTTTGCTACAGGGGGATATGCTGGAAAGTTAACATGAATGAATTTTTAATGTATTAGCTAATTTCCATGGAAATCCTGGGTAGCTATTCTCTAGAGCTGAAGTAAGTAAGATTAGATCAAGGTCATCTTAATTCTCAGTCGGGATTTCCACGTAAGTGGCTTAATGCAGTTTAGCAAATCCACTTTAAATTACCAACTTCATTGGTTTACTATAGTTTTCCTGAATGTCTCTATGTAGATAGTCCCTTGAAGAAGAATCCTGTAAAGTGGCATGAATATTTTTTTCCAGTTTTCTTGAGATTGATTTAAAAAATAAGGAGCTGACTTAAGGTAAAGTGAAATAATCTACTCTTCACCTAGCTTGGAGAGTTCCCCATAAAGTTTAGTGTTGACTTTCTTAGTAACATTGCTTAATTAATTCTTTCTAATAGAACCTTTCTAAAGCCCAAGAAGGAGTTTTTCAAATACAGATTACATCCAGGCAAGCTTCTGGTGATAAAAGAGGGGCTAATGTAGGTAAGAAGGAAACCTACTCAGACTGCGTGAGGCTGGAGGGAGGAGGCTAAATGAGACATTCTGCAGAAAGCCCGTCTTTTGCAAGTGCAGCTTGCTGTCCTGATAAAGGAGGAGAGGCACGAAAGTCACTGTAATTAACATGTACAGAAGTTTTCATGATAAAAAAAAAAAGACATCATGGAAAGGAAAGTGGTATGAAAAAAAACATCATCATAAAAATAATGGAAAACAGGGGGGTTGGGAAGGTTGAAGAGCAAAACTACTCCTGCATAAGTGAAGCATCAGGAAGGCATAATTCAGGTCCCATTGACTATGTAAGAGTGAATTACAGAGCAAAACCAAACCTGAACTGGAAAGGTTTTCTGTACTAACTATACCAGCGGTTGCTGGTGGCTCTAAATTGGAAGTCAGTTTTAGCTAATATGTTGCTAATTTTTTCCTCCTCTGTGAAAATGTTTTTCATTTTCTGGTGTGCTGAAAATATCTCTGAATAGGACCTTACAAATTTATGAACTTTTACCACAACCCATGCAGGCGGCGGTACGAAGAATGCTGGAGAAAATTGCTTTTGGCTTGAGGGACTCAGAAGACAATGAGAAACTTCTTAAAAAAAAAACAAACCTAGTTTGAATTTTATTGTGGAGCGAACCACAGGACCTGGTTATGGGAATCATCCCACACAGAAACCCAGTCAGCATCTCTCACTGTTGGTTTGCATTGTGCAGTGGAAGATGAACCGGTATTTTCTGCGGCGTTGATGGGGAACAAGAAATGTAAGCGAACAAACTATCACATACTGCTCTGCAAGAGGAGGACAGCTTCACTGCTTCAGCTTTCCAAGACAAAGTAAAAGGCTGGAATCCTTCTGTCCTCTAGAAGAGGAAAAATTGAAGGGAAATCCTGCCTGCTACACTAGAGCTAGGGAAAACAGTCTGACGCTGGAAAAAATAGGAAAATAGCAGTTTATATCTAGGCTGCACAGTATATTGCCCACACAGATTTTCAGAACCTAACATTTTTGTCAGCGTTCACAGAATAACTGTTATTGGCCTTTAATAAGGAGCAAAAGCTATTTGGAATAACTACTGTACAGAAACTAAAATGTGCAGAGGCGTAAATCCAGACTTCAGCACCTGGCCCGAGCAGTTGGGCCCAGCAGTGGGCAGGGAAGTGGGGCAGGAGGAGCGGAGGGAAGGAAACCCTGGAAACTGCTTTGAACCTTCTCCACAGAGACCCCATGGTCTCTTTTGTACCAAACAGCAGCTGAGCAGGCCCTGCTGGCAGCAGCGTCTCTGTTTATCCTCCTTGCCACCTTTGTCTGCTTTTCTGCAGGGCCCCACGCAGACCTGGGTCGTGGATGCCTCCGTTTGGGCTCCTTTGAATTGAACTGAGCAAGTGCAGTGATGATACTGGGTGGGGATTTTTGCCCACGAGTCATGAAACGTGACCTTTACGATTCACCAGGCCCTTTTGCAATTACATCTTTCTTTTCTGAAAACCTCTCGTGGCATTGTCTCTTCTTGCTGCTTTTCTGCTTTGGTTTGCTATTTCCATTTGGTAACGTACCTCAAGCAGCGCTTTGTCAGCCTGGCTACCAGTTGTTTTCTCTGTCTTCTGTATGGTCGAGGTCTTCATCCAATACTTTGTCTCTTTTGCTGGTTTTCATCCAGATGTTCTCCAGCATTTTATGGAAGGTGAACTCCCCACCTTGCACACACTAGCCATCATACATAGTCCTGAGGCTTCTCTCTGGAGGTTGAAAATTGAAAAATGAGGGCAAAAAACCTCCTTAGAAACAACTTCCTCAATCAATAAATCAAGGCACACATTTTTCAAAACTGCCTGTGGGTTTTTTTGGAGGAAAAACCTGAATCACTGTGTGTGCTTATTTGGTTTGCATGGTGTTTTATAGATTTCTCAGTGTTTGCCTTAAAAACCTGTTTTAATTGAACACAATGACAAAAAACTTACAGGCAGAACACCGGTTAGACATTAAATCCTAATTTATGTCTGAACTGCCTTTGCGTGCAGTCGGATGAACGGCGACCTCAAATAATTGTGCAGGGCCAGCACACCGTGCAATGCTGAGAATTCAGACCACAGGGTTCACCTCTGAAATGCTCCCACTTCCCATTTTTTGGTAAGACAAAAAAAAGAAAAGAAAAGGTGAAGCTGTTGTTATGAATCGAACTGCTTGTGTTGCCTATCTAAACTGTGCCTTGCTTCTGCCCTGGAGTCCGTAAGTGCAGCTTCTAATGACATTGCTCCAGCTGCAGGAATCTGCTTGGCGAAAGAGAGGAGGAGGAGAAGGAGGATGGCTGCTGGCCATTTTTGTTTTCTAACGTGCATGAGTTGAAGAAAGAAGAATCCCTCGTGGGATTTGATTTAGATGGTTTTGGCAGCTGTAAATTACTCACAGCATGCTGTGGAGTTTGTGCTATGAGATATTTTCAGTTCCATCGAAATCTCATGCTAAAAAAAAAAAAACAACCCTCACTAAACTCGAACAAAAATAAGGCAGCAGGACAGGAGATCGCTGCAGACGACTTTCAGCTGGCTCGTGCCTGCCTGCTCTATAGGAGGAGTTTTAAGGAGCTGGATTAACCACTTAAGGAATCCTGAAGAAACGACAGTGAATGGCACCAGAATGTTGGTTTTCACTGTTTATGGCAAAGAAAGTGCTTTTCTTTAGACTTTGCATTACATTAGGGTACACTTACAGAGGACTGTCTGTTTGTCTTAAGATTATGCTGCAGCACAGGTTTTTAGAGGAATTGGGGAGTAATGAGTTAGTACTTTCTAAAACATTGTTTACTTCTGTGGTTATGTCCTGAAGGCCATTTAAGAGTGATTCTTAGTCAGAGGGCAGAGCTGCTGCTTATAAATTGTACCTCCACAAATAAGCAAACAAATAAACAAAAACCTGTGCTAAAATTAAAAATCTCTTGTAATCTTAGGAGCACTGTGTGCAAATACCCCTATTTTGTGGAGGGCTGCTCTTGGAGTAATTTCTGCTTAAAAAAAAAGAGATGTATTTTTACAACTTCTTATTTCTTCTGCTGCAGTAGAGCCAGAGTAGCAAGAGAAGTGAGATTGCTTTCCATCAGGAAAGGTGTTGCTGCAATTGCGAGAACAAAATCTGTTTCAGTGGAGGGGAAACTCTTGGAAGGAAATCAGCTCGGGTCTCAGATCCCAGGCCAACTTGCAAGGTTAGACCCCCCCAAGAGAAACAATAGAAACAAAAAAACTGCCCTCCCCAAACTTGCTTTGCTTGTAAATTGAGAAATGGAATGGATTTAACCTGGGAATTGTTGAAGAGTGGGGAACACAGGTGTCCTTGCTGACACTTCAGTTTTTCAGAGCAGTCGTGCTCTTTCAGGACATTTTACACTGTAACAGGCGTGTGGCCCTACAGCCTTCCCACACCAAACGCAGCCTGCAGCAGAGCAGGACACCTGCAAAATCAAGTGTTACGGTGGAAAGGGAACAAGAGCTGCTCACTTTTCCTTCCATCGGCTGGATCATTCCAGCATCTGTTCTTACTCTGCAGCTCTGCCCAGTTATCTACTTTATTTCTGTTTCCTGTATCACTGTATATAGCACAGAGCAAAATATTTTAGTAAGTGGTACTATGCAAAACATTTCAGTAAAATACGTGGACATGATAATATTGGCATTTTTACAAATGTCAGTACAAAAAGGGTTGTAGTCGTCAAAATGAAACAGGGAATTAGACATAGTTTCAATTATGAAATAATAATAATATCTCTTTGAAACACTTCTACTTTTACAAAATTGCATTTTCTGAAGAAAAACTATTTCATCAGCATTCTTTGACCAGCTTCAGCTATAGTTTCATTTTACCATCACTTTCTCAACTGGACTAGAACAACAAGGAGTCAAGAAAAATGCTAGTATCTTGTATTACCAAATTAGTGTTCTAAATTGAACTTCCAGCGTCCTTGCTGCCTTCCTTCTCTCAGTGGATCCTTTGCTGCAGGTCCAAAATGCACACACCCACCCACCCACATCCACACACTCATCCCTGTGGCTGGGCAGTGGGCAGCCAGCCAGCTTTTGGTCTTGCTTGATGACATGAGCTTTGTGTCATAGTCCATCTATTTCCATCTCCACCTTCTAGGGTACGCAGCCTCGTAAGGCACTGTGGTTATAGGCTTCTCCTCAAGAGACTGATGTTAGAGGACCATGGGACCCAGCCAAGCTTTCTGCTGGCAGTCTCTCAACCTCCTTTGACCAACAGCTATTGGTGGATGAGAAAACAGGGGAGAAACAATGTGGACCGCAATAAATTCTGTTGTTACTGTTCATTTTGTGTAAGGCACCATGACCCGCCCTCTCTTTGCTATCAGGGGAATTTTGAAGGCTGTGCAAAATGTTTTCTCCCATTCCTCTGCTGGATTAACAGCTGCAAAAGCTGGGGCAGCTGAGCAGTTTTCATCCCTGGGTTCCTATGAGTCCTTTCTGATATTGGAGGTTTCTGTTGGTGGAGAAGAGAGAGGTCATACCTCAGTTTGGGTCAAATGATATGACAGTGGTTTCATGCTGTCATCTGTTCTCTTACACATTGTCTTTGCATGTTTTCCAAATAAATCCATAATGGCTTCTACCTGAGCTTCCACAGGTCAGTAGGGGAAGTCCTGGCTTTGGCTGTCTGAGTAGGTCCATTCCAAGGTCCTCTGCAAGAGCTTGTTAATTTGGATGGACATGTAGAAATTTCTCCAGTATGGAGAGCTGATTCTCCTTGGGTTTGCTGCCTGAGCTATACCGGTGCAGAAAGAGAGCACAATGGAGAAGAATTAGAAATCTCTAGTATCACTGTAAATGAGGAAAAATGCTATTGAAGTCGATGAATGTAACTGTTGTGACTGAGAACTGGAATTACTTTGCACTGAGTTAAATGCACAAAGAAACACAGTGGTGGGTTAAGATTCAGTATTAGAGGATTTTCATAGATTTCCTCCATAATCCAGCATATGTGGCTTTGTGCCCACCTTCATGTGGTTGTCTGTTTCGTGCAATGTGGGCATCTCACAGAAATATAGATATTATACCTAGGGAGCACTGGCAAGCTCTTCAAACCATTTAGCAGTGTCAGAGTAATTTCTGAATTTCAGCTTGACTTGCATTTTCCATAATCTGTTTTCTCTTTATGTTTTTCTTTCATGTTTTTATGTCTTTCTAATGTCCTTTTAATGTCTTTATGTTTATTTTGCTTTATTATTTGCTCTACACTTTTTTAAAGCTGTGCTGTTATAGCTCTTTACTGTCTTTTCTTCTAATCTCTTCCCGCACTGATCTCTTTAGCTTTCTCCCTTTTCCTGTGCTTTCTCCCCTTTCTTACTGCTGTGCAACCTGCAGTGTTTCTACCTGCTTCCTCTGAAAACATGTGGACTCAGGACAGTCTTAAAAGTTTTGGGGGGGATTATGAGCCAACAGATCTTTTAGGGAATCCTACAATCAAAGCCTTCATAAATAAAAAGTATTGTAGCCTTCCCTGTGGCAGGAGAGGTGGCTCCTGAGTGTTTGCATTGGCTTCCAAGCCACGTAGGAAATTCTTGAGAATGTTTTCAGTGATTCAATTTGTTGGCTAGTAAGTCTGCAGTCACTGAATTATTTTGTGTATGTGCGCGCAGATTTTATCTTTTTGCTTTATTTTTTCCCTTTTCCTTTATTTCATTACCTCTTTGGCTTTTTGATTTTATTTTTCTTTTCCCCTCCCTTAAATTATTTTTCACCCCATAACACCACCACAACATCTATTTCATCCACTATGTCCTTCCAGTTCCTTTTCATCTTGCTTCTTCTATCCTTTTTCTCCTTGTATTCTTCCTGCTCTTATTGTCCCTATCATACTTTCTTGCTCCATTTAAAACTACTGAGAGCAGTGACACCCATGCCTCTAAGGAACAGGTTTTTATGATATTAAAAATTAAAATTCAGAGTGTTCGGCTTCGGAGGTCTGAAGGCTATCTTTCCTGAGACAGTAGCTGAATTGGACCTAAAATTCAGCTGCATTTCTCCTGTAATGGTCCCTGCTGGATGCTCTGACTTTAGGAGCAGAGCAAGGGAACTGCCTGGTGTGACTGTTTTTTTTGCTAAGCACTCAGGTAGCATGCAGCCTTAGAGAGCATCAGTGGCTGCCACTTGCCATGGCCTATGGCAAGGAAACGGGGAAGAGTGTGAAGGGATACAGGCTGGGAGAAGGGATCCGCTGCCTAGGCTCCTCCTGTCCACGGCGGCTTTCAGATCTTTCCCTTGGAGCCTGGCTTCTTCCTTCCACACCCGGGAGAGCCCTGTGCAGGGGGGGATGTCCTTTCTCAGTGAAATGTGTGGGTGCAAAAGCTATTGAACTGGTGCTAACATTAAGAAGGTGGAATTGTTTTAAGACTATGTTGTGGACCTATCTGCTATAAAGCCGCAAGTGGTACTGTAAGCAACTTGAGGTGGTTTGTGCAGGTCCTCAGGCACCATCAGTGAGCCCAACTCAGCCCTCTGTGTGAGGGTTTCATGTTTGTGCAGGAAGGCAGTCTGGCCGATGGTGAATGTAAATGGATTTACTGCTACTTTGAGGTAGCAACTGTGAATTAATCATAGCCCCTATGAGGGAATGGCTCAGATCTGAGCAATTCTGGTAAGTGTGATTCAGCTTGGACTTCCCCAGGATGCTTCTAGCACAGCCAAGCACAGGCACAAGCGAAATAGTCCTGGGTTTGAAGGCATTGTATGTAGGTAGGTGTGTGTGTCTTTGCTCTTGGGCATGTGTAACCCTTGTGTAAGCCCCCTCAAACCAACCTTGGTCTAAAATAAGTGAGAAATTGCTTGAGCTCATTGAAGAAGCTGGAACATAATAGTTTTCTGTAATGAATTCTGCATAGAATTGCTTTAAATTGTATGCAGAAATTAAAGCATTTATTGAGATCTGCACTAAAACATGTCTGTGCTACCACAGAGGTTTTTGCTTTCTGGTGGTTTGTACTATCAAGGCAACCATGCTGCCTTATGAAGTTTGAAAGCTCTGTTCATTCTTAGGCAGACTGTGCTGGCCTGTATGACTGATTTGTATGAACTGTAATTTGCTTTTTGCTCAAGAGCTGTAAGTTTCTGGCAGATTCTTTTGAGTGCTTTGCAAAACTTTGAAATAAAAATCTGTGGAGTATTTGAGTGCATAAATAAATGGGAGGAAATCACATGCAGTAAATCACCAGGAGTGCATAGACAGTCTAAGGATTGTGAAAGAAATAAAGTGTGAAATAGCAATGATACTGTAAAAGAGATATAATAAAATCAGAAAAAACTGTGGGTCAGGTGCTAAGCAGCCTGAAGGCTGCTTTGCTCCACTCCAGCAGCTCAATAGGGCAGCTAAACAAACATTTTATAGCTGGAGGTACACATACTCTAGCTCCTCTGAAGCTGAGTGCTGCGCCACTCTCGCTGTGAGGGTGAAATAGTAGCACACAGTCCTTGCACTGGCAGTCTGCAGGACTCATTCAGTGGGTCAGTGTGTGGGGATGGGACAGAAGCAGTATTCACTGCATGTAGGTTTTCATGTTCGGAGTTCCTGCTTAGTTCCCTGCCAGTTCCCAAGCTCCTCTGCCCAGTCCTGGATCCAGCAAGAGTGGGGGAACCACAAAGGGGTGCTGAAGGCTGTGGAGCATCTCCTGACTTAACTGACGCAACTAGGCAGTTATTCTTCTCTTTTAAGTACATTGCCTCCTGCAAGCAAACATGGGTTTTCATGCATTAGTGGAATGACACAGGAAATTAGGCATTACAGGCAAAAAATGCAGGGGAAAGGTTTGCAAGTTTGGTTTCAGCTCTGCCCCCTGATGCCTGTGCATTACAGTGTGGCCCCAGCACCGCCGTACTTCATTTGTTAATTAATGAGACAAAGTGACGTATTTTTTGCAGCTGATCTCCTTCACCCACAATTGCTGGTGTGCATGTGTGTTTATGGAAATTATGCTTAAACTAGACAGAAGGACAGTAATTACAGGGGCATCGTTATGCCAGAGCGTTTTCCCCATGAGGTGACATTGGTCAGTTCAGTGGGTGATGGTGGTGAGCTCAGCTGTACTGTAACTGTTCCCAGGGCTTTCAAATGGGTCTGGTGAGGGCAAGTCTGAAGGAAGGGTTGGAGGCAGAAGAATGACCTGGCTGTGTAAATGTTTCCTCCCATGTGTGAAAGGTGCCATGGGAGAAGTCACAGAGGTGCTTGCTGAGATCTGTAGCACTTCCGTAGCTGGGGATAACTGCTGGCACTGAGAGCCTTCCGTGGGTTTGGGGGGAGGACAGAAAAGGCTGAGCACGTCCTTGAAAGGAGAGGATTTTTCATTTTTGTATGATGTAGTAGAAAAAGGGAAGAGAGTGGGGGGATGTGATACAGCAGAGGCGTCAGGTGACAAGGTGGGAAGTTCATCCTCGCAGTGGTGTTTTACACAAATGTAACTGTGACAAGACTGTGTTAGGTACCAGAAAAAATGATTTTGCAGTAGACAAGATGCTGGTAGTGACAAATCTTATCAACCCTGGTGCTGACAAATCTTATGGATTTATCATAAAAGGCCCAGGTTTTGCTCATGCTGCATCAGTTTCACAATGCAGAGACAGGCTATTGGCTGTACATGTTTTTTAAGAAACCAAGTAAAAGAGAAAGGACTGCTCAGAGCCTTGTAGAGAAATGTGTTATGCAGGAAACCCAGAGGAAGCTCCAGCTCTCCTTATGAGCCTGGGTCTCACACTTTTAGGTATGGGTAATCTTTGGTAATGGCTCATCACATATCTCACAAACAGAGTCTGCATGTGGCAGAGTTAGAAATAAAGTGAGGTGTCTGTCCTAGCAAAGTTCAGTCTCATTCTTTTTTCGTGCAGTCTTCCAGAATGAGCATTTTGGAGAAGACATTTCCTTTTGTTTAATTATCTTCTTGGCTTATAGCCATTAGTACTGTGTATCACCCTCTGCAAGTTGACCTACACATGGCTTTTCTTGATGCTTCTATCACTGTTGCATGAAAAGCAACTGATTCTTTAGCTCAGATATAGACCTGAGACTTTTTTTACATCTAGAAGCTTCCCTTGAACTGTTGAGCGGTAGTCTTAATAGGACTTTATTATGTTTGCTCATTTTGATGTTAAATGCTAGACCAGGGGTAGAAACGAAAAATTTGATGGATTTGACTAGTAGATGAATGCTTTGGTTACTGCAAAATGTAGCATTGACCTGTTCATGTAAAGAATAGCAACATACTTCTTGCCTATTACTTGCTCTCCTATATATTTTGCCCTAAAAGTTAGATAAAAGTAGGCGTAAGTATAAACATTTTGGCTTTAAGCCCTGCTACTCTTTCCATCCTCCTGAGTTTGATAAAAACGTACATTTATGTGAAAAAAGAGTGTAATGTTCCTACAGTAATTATTAGCATGTTTTTGTGTCATAAACCCGTGAATGTTGTGCTAGGTGTTTTATTTGCTTATTTTATTGCTTTGTTTTATTTGCTTATTTATTATTACAAAAAGTTTTTGTTTAAGGTTAAGGGGGTGACAAACAAAGCATTTGGACCTGAAAATGGTGCTGTCTGTCATGCAAAGAGAACGGAAGATCATTTGGGTCTCAGCTTTGGTTCAGTTGATTTCTTTCCAGAAAACTAGTCTCAGTTTTGAAGATGTAGTATTAGCACCAACAGGTCTTTAGGACACAGCTAGTGGTTTACAGTGTCTTTCAGCACCAGATCAGAATCTGGATCAAGCCCAGCTGAGGGTGTATAACAGCTATCCCCAACTTCATGGGTGGACAGTGGTCCCTCTTTGAGTTTGGTGAGTCTCAGTTCCTCCTCCTACTGCACAAACTGACTGCTCAGTCTTGTCCTCTGCAGCAAAGATGCTCTCTTTCTGTGCTTCTTGGGGGTTTAGCATAATGATTACCTGAGTCCAGGTAGACCCTTGTATAAGAGCTCGTACCAAAGCCAAAATTGCTCCATGGCAGATGTGATGCTTACAGAAAGCTATTTGCACCAGTTATTTTACAGCATTTGAATCTCTGGCCTGGTAAATGATGAATATTTTGTGAGGTAGGCTAGGTAAACTATTGTCAGGGAAAAGCTTTGGAGGGTGAATTCTAAGGGTGAATTTTTAACTTATTTTTCTCCCAGTCAGACAATGTTTTCCCTTGGTACCTTGTGGGTAGGATTGCGACACTTACTTGGTGTCAGGGTGGAGGTGTGCTGTTGCTGAGGAGAAGGTTTGTGGTGGACCTCCAAACAGAGCTCTGTATGGGCTTGCTGAAGAAAGACTTTGTATGGACTTGCTGAGAAAGACTTTGAAATTTGAGTTGCAGGAGTTTCATCAAGGAGGGGGAGCCTTGCAAAACAACAACTAAACAGTGCCTTTACTGAATGGCAGGAGCAGCTGTCTTGTAGCGCACTCTGGTATATATTCTCCTTTTCTTTCTCAATGTATAGGTGACAACCCTTATTGTTGTACTATGAATTAGGTGCAGGGTAGCAAGTGAAAAGCATAATGCCACATTCAGAGGTGAAGCGCAACTGGCTGGTTGCAGGAGGGGGGTGCTGATGCATGTGCCCCATGCTAGGTGCCGGAGAGAACCATGGTCTTTCCTGGGGTGAGGGAACAGTCTTTGTCAGGAACAGCCTTTCCTGAAGGAGGGGATGGCTGTGGCTCAGGTTTCAACAGGGGCAACAGCGGGTGCCTCCTGTTTGTGCCATGCAGTGGGGAGTGCTCTGCCACCTGTCCCTCCGGGGAGTGCTGCATGGCCACTTGCTCCTTGAAACACAAGGGACCTGAGCGGTACAAGTTTTGCGGGTGTGAGGGTGGATGAGCAAGGTGGAGGTGGGTGGGATAGAGGGGTTGGTGGGTGGGATGGAGATGGGTGGGACACCATAGGTTGCCCTAGCAATATCCTGCACAGGACACCTGCTTTGTGCTCCAAGGGCTTTTCTGAATGGGAGATTCTTACTGAATTTTTTTTATTGCCTATCAGTGTAAGGTATCCTTTACTCAAGAGAAAAACAAAACCAGCATCATGATGGTTATCTAAGTAACCCAAAAGTGTCCATGGGCTATAAGTCCACAAGGAGATGCCTAGCTGGATTTAGAAACACCAGAGTTATTACACAAAGCATGTCTCATGGATGTGACCTTCTCCGTTCCTCCCACTCAGTAAACAGTGGAATCGGTTATTCTCCAACTGTGTCTTCCCTGCAAGAATGACACTTTTTTAACAGTAAGATACATAAAAGGATGTTAGCTGTCTTTCTGTAAAATACTTGATATAATGAGCTCGTGAGGGGTTTGCCCCACTTGCAGGGAAAGTAAGAGAGAGGTAGGGGATGTACTAGATGTAATGTTGGATTTGCTTTGCTGCCTTCTGGGGGAAACTCGTTACTCCTATTTTCCGGTGAGGCCGCCAAAGTGCATTAGTTTACCTTTCTGTAAATATCCTGACTTGTTTTAGCAATAAAAAGATACCTGTGGCTGCAAAACTGGCATTTTGCAAAGACACCTTGAGATTCAGCCATGGAAATAGCCATTTAATTTCAGCCAGCCACTTCTATTTTTTTTCTTTTATTTTTTTCCTCTATGCCTCAGTGGAACTCTCCTGCAACTGTACCGTGTTGTTAGTGAGGAGTGTTCTGAGACGTGCTGTCTGTTCAGAGCTGGGAGAAGGAGTCTGCAGATGGGTGAAAGGCTTTTTAGTACTGGTTTCTTTACACCTAAATGCTGTAAGATTTAAACAAAGAACAGACTCTCCAGCCAGGATTCTGGGTGCCTCATACAACAAAAGGTATCCTATTGAAGCAGCCCCACATTTCTGTGCTATGTTCATATTTTCCTCTGAACATGAAATGGAAGTGGGCAAGCAAGCTGCTGAGATGGGTTAAGAGGTCCCTACTTACCTGGCGCACACAGGAGGAAATCATCTCATCTGCTCAAGCAGATCAGACCTGCAGCCAGCAGAAGAAAGCAAAACTGTCTGACAAGAGCTGTGGAAAGGGAGGGAAAGAATTGTATGGCATTGAGAACATTAGCCTGGCTCACTGTCATTCCTTCTGCTGGGGTGTTTTGTGAGAAGGTGTAAGGTACACGGTTGTAATGCTTCCTGCACTGTCCTCTCTTTACAGCATTTGGTGTCAAGAAGGCAATTACAATCAGCTGTCCTAATCCCCAGCCCCTTCCTTCTCCTTTCTTACTCTGTACATTTGTTTAACTTCTGTTTTATCCTTGTTTTCTTCCCTTCAAATTCCATGATGCATCTCACTGAAGAGCAGCCCAGCTGCTTCTCAGACCCTGCTGGGCTCCAGGATGGAAGGGATGGGTCACAGATTTGCTTTGAAGCATCACTGTGGGGCTTCGCAACTGTACCAGGAGAGGAAATTGCTGCCTCCTCCTGCAGCCACGTGGTCAAGATCAGCATCATTAGAAACAAGCTTGGGCTGCTTTTCACATCAAATTTTACCACACAAGAAGAAGGTGACAGAAGTATGATTGAAGGGAAGGCGAAGAGATGGGGAGAAAAGTACATTGTTTTGAAACAAAACTGTATTTTCCTTCTCTTTCCCCCCATGAGAACTGGTGGATCTCATATTAGTTTAGTGCTTCTCTCTGACCACCACATGTTGTAGGATGGGAAGGGCTGAAAGGAACTTGTGAACCACAGATGGCAGCATTTCAGCAATAAGGAGAGCATGGGAGGATGCACAAAAGCAAGAGAGATAATAAATTAAATGATGAAATAACATGTTTAGAGGCCCAATAAGCGATGTGCTAATTGGCTGCTTGTGGACTTATACCCCACTCATAATGAAACCCCAGTGACAGTAAAAACTCTGCTTTGCCCCTCTGCTCTTCCTGAGCTGACCAGTAAGATAAATCTACAGCAACGTCTAGGAAGGATGTGAGTGATCATCCGTCTATCAGAAAGTCACATGCTTTTTCATTAAGACCTTTCATGTGGAATATGCTGAATGGCAACAAGCACTTGTAGGACTGGTAGATACCTGGATTCTTGGTGTGTTGGTGTCCATGGGTCTCTTTGCATCTCTAGGCTCTAGTGTGAATGATTTTGACTTTCCATTCTGTGTATTTTCTGCAGTAGCACACTGTCAGTTTTCTCTGTGCCACTGTTTTTTGTGATGGAAACCCCTAAGTGCAGGAGGAGTGTCTCAGCGTGCAAGCTCTAATGCTGGACAGCAGAGTGAGATTGAACAGGGCTTTTTGGGAGGCACAAGGAGACTGCAAAATCAATCCGTTATCTGTATTAAGTTATCTGTTTATTAATGAAATGGTTAACGAAATTATTACTACATTTACCCTTCAATTTCGTAGTTAACAGCACAGTAGGATACGTGTTTGGATTTGGACGGATTGTTAGGATTTGTGGAACAAATCACATCATTCAGAGC
Organism: Fulmarus glacialis; assembly: GCF_000690835.1. Taxonomy (NCBI): domain Eukaryota; kingdom Metazoa; phylum Chordata; class Aves; order Procellariiformes; family Procellariidae; genus Fulmarus; species Fulmarus glacialis. Next base: position 41,250 of record NW_009225722.1, read on the forward strand.
TGATATTGCAAGAAGCCCAGAACCCTGAGAAGTTGCGGTTATATTAAAGTATATTCATTTAGCTGTCAGGGATTTTTGCACACTTGAGATCTGGAAACTTGATTATTTTGAACTCATATCCTGAAGGCTAAAGTAGAAGTTAATGGTGATGTAAATTCTTGTTGTTTTCTACTTCAAAAATGTATGGAGTATTTGCATTCTTACCTGTAGTTGAGATTGAAAATTTTGAGAATTTTGCAGATTTCCTTTCCACATGAAAATTTTCATCCTCATTTTCTAAACAGAAGTTCTAAAGTAATTCAGTAGAATGCATCATATTTCTTCTTCTCATCTGCAGTAAGATACAGCAAGCCATTCTTCCTACTGTCAAAAACCATAACTTTTTTAGAGAGAAGATGGTTGGAAAAAACCTCAATAAACTCAAAATATGTGTATAATTTTCCAAGTGTAGTACATGCTTTTAAAGGTTTTAAAAGAATGGGTTATGAAATAGTTTAGTTCTGCATGGTTGAAAATGTGTGGGTATTCATACACACAGAAAATTACTAGCCCCGTTTTTGACATCCATAAAGGATGCTATCTGAGGTCACAGAAGCCAACAGGTTTCTGAGGTCACCACTGACGCATTGACATGGCTGGTGGGGGAATCAGGCAAACCTGAGACCTTTGCAACTTCAATGCTTCCAGACTGTGTACTTTCCAGCATATTTTGCTGTAAGGTACAGTTTGCTGAGAACATCACAGTGGGGCATTGCTTCCAATGCTTCCAGTGCGCTGAACTGAGAGCCAGGCAGGCACAAGCATTCTGAATTTAAGTATTTTTCATAAAATACAAAACACAAGCTATCAGAAGTTTTTACCCACATTCTCCTTGACCAGATCTTTTAGATTAGATGTGGATGAGAGAAACAAAGGAAAACAGACTGGAAATTTCCAACATCCAGAAATGCTGAATTATGCAAGTATCAGTTTTAGTGTTAAGCAGTAGGATGTTTTTAAGTTAACAGATACCTGGATATTTGGATGTGATTCTTTATTTCCTTTTATCAGTTTTGTTCTGGCATGACTTCTAGCCAGAAAGGAACCTCATGGCAGGTAAGGGCATGTAGGCACACGTACAGGTATGACTGAGAAATAAAGAGGTGTGTATCTGTATGCACATTATGTGCAACATCTGTGAAGTGTTTAAGTCAAGAGCCATTCATGCCCTGTTATTCAGAAGGGACTAAATGTATGCTTTAAGAGTAAGTGCAAGTGCTTGGTTGTATTTCTGTGTGTGTGACTGCGAATGCCAGGTTAAGAGCACATACTTCTTTCAGTGAAGTGGAAAAGGTTATGCACCTCTTCAGTGGATGTATAGATGAAGTGTTTGTGAGTTTTGTAAAGATGAATGAAGTTCATGGAGTTATTACAGTTAGCTTGTGATCGCCAGATGTTGGAATATGTGTGTGCATGCGTGCCGGTGCATCTGTTGTTTGGATAATAGGATATACACATGTGGGACAACTGTGCAGTGTAGGTGTTATTACACTCGGGGCCATAGCTTCAGCAGGCGTAAATCAGGGTGGCTCAGTGGAAGGCAACAACGTCCAGCAGCGTGCGCTTCCTGGAATCAGTACGTGTGTCTGCAAGTAGGGATTTTGACGTGTGGGATTGCGGTTGGCAGAGTGTGTCAGGATGTGACTTTGGGAGCTTGAGCTGAAGAGAGTTAGTAAAAGAAAAGAGAAAAAGCCAAGCCACAAATACATATCCAAGGAGCATGGATGTTAAGGGAAAAGGAAAGAATACATGCACTGAGACTGATCCTCCAGGCTCCAGTTTTGTGCTGCTGTTTCTCTTTGGAAGTACATGGAAGCTGTGGGATTTTAGAATACTGATCTTTCACATAATTCAGTTGCTGGCAACGTCTGCATTAACAAGTTATGCGGAGCAGACCTGCAGGGTGAAATGGTTGGTGTTCAAGATCTGATGTCCAGACTGTCCAGACTGACTTTTGAGTAGGGTTAATTTAATTTAATTGCTGCGGTGGAGCTGGGGAGGGCCTGGAGTCTCTCTCAGCCATGACCTCATTCCTTGTTGCACTGCTGCTCCATAGGGGAACAGCTTATACCTGCTCTTGTGCCACCTCTGAGCGTGGGCGTGAAGCTTGTGCCCCTCTGTCCCCGGTCCTTTCCTCATCCTGCCCGTCTGCTGGATTGAGGAGGAATGTAACTCAGCGTCTTATTCCTCTGCTGTGGGTGAGCCCTGTGAGCTACAGGGCTTCCTCATGCGCTGATTGCTAAATGCAGCCACAGCCTGGCTCTCATTGAAGCATTGTCTTTGTATGCACTGCCCAGAATTACACGGGGTTATTTTGTCTGGTCAAATGACATAGTATGGAAGTCTACTCATCTGTCCTTTCTTACCCTTAGGTGTCTTTCAGCAACCCCTTCCCTGTCTTCCGTCAACTACAGCTGCTGTTGATGTGCTGCCTACGTCAATCTTTCAGCTCATCTGGGCAGTGGTTTAATTGTTAAGATGTTCTTAAACATCAGTGCCTGGTACCACTCCCTGGATGTGGAGGGAAGCATCAGCTTTTGCAATTTTGAAAACTTTCACAGTGTTAACACTTTCTGTGAATAACCTCATCCTAAGCATTGTTCACTTTTGCAAATTGCCTGATTATCTTAAAGTTGTTAAGATAATGGTTTCAAGTTGATATGAGGTACATTCTCGGCTGTAGTTGAAGGGAAGGTTCCATTTATGGCTCGGTGTATGTGTCTGATATTTCAGATCTCAAATTAAATTGTTTTTATATGACACGGTTACCTTTCATAGCACAGGCTGGATCGAAGTTCCTAACGCATCCCTTCCAAGTCCGTGCACCATATTCTCGTAATGCAGCGCTGTAACTTATTCAGTCTCTCGTGCTTCTGTGCCCCGTGAACTCATACCAACTTCATCCCCTGTTTTGTCACTTTCAAAAGTAATTTTTTATGTTCCTGGCTCGGTCTTGAAACACTAGAAGTTAAAAAAATCAGCACAGTGCTCAGGTGCTTCTGGAGAATCTTCTCTCTCTACCCTACCTGCATAGCTACATAGTCAGAGGCAGGAAAATTGGCTGGTTTGGATGCGAGTCAGTTGTATGTGAAGCAAATAAAAGGAAGAATATGTTTATCACTTATGAAAAATCTCCCAGGCTCATTGTTTAGTAAAAACATCTGGTCACTCTGCAGAGGTGATCAAAACAGCAAACAGAACGTTAGGTTGCAAGAAACTTCCCGACGGAAAGTACCATTGAAAATACTAGAATTTCTGCTATGTGAGCCAGTGGCAGATCACTGATTTAAAAGCCAAATACATTTTTAAGAATTCAATCCCATATATATACTTATGTGTCTTTGTGTGTGTGTGTGTGTGCACATGTATGGAATAAAAATAGAACAGATTCAGAGAGCGAGCAATTAAAATGTTTAGAGTCAAGGAGAAGCTTTGTTATGAATAAAATCTGAAAAGATTTGGATTACAGTCAAGAAGTTTAGATAGAGGGCAATCAAAATTGTACTAGGGCAGACAGTCTTCCAAAGTCTGATTCAGAAATGGGTGTGGGGGGTCTGAAGGACAGCTTGGCTCATGTAGCATGTGGATGAAAGAAATGCAGTTTAATGATTTGTTGAACTATTACAAACCCAAACATCAGTTCAACAGGACTAGCCTGATAATTACCATTTTCCCAAAAGAAAATTGTAGATTGTGAACAAAATGAACAATTTAAACTTGAAACTTCAGCTTAATGGAGCTACATTTTTCTTGTAAAACCATTCCCATGGAAATTTCCTAATGGTTTCCTCTTGAAATGGTTTCGTTTAGAAAGGAAATACATGCAATACATAGAGTTGTATTTACCTCGTTATAACACTACAGCAAATGAACACGCATACTAAAAAGGCAATGCATTTTGAAGTGAAAAAGGACTCTTTCTCTTCTTGTGTGCACATTTACATGGTGGAACTCACCACCGTGTGACAGCAGTGCCAAGAGCTCAGTAGGACTCAGGAAAGGGTTGGACATTTCTTGTTATTAAGATGCCAGCTGGCTCCCTGATACTGCTGTCATGATAACCACCATGGTATAGGGAAACACATGTAATGTCTCTTTCACTGTGGTTTGTAGGCCACCAAATATCAGCTTGCAAATATTTAAAATGTTAATCTTCGTTTGTTTGAGCTGTGTTCATGCCTACAAAAAGATGGCAATACTTTCTGGAATTCACAGTCATTTTAAATTTCTCGGCGACTTCACATAGGTCTCAGAGAGAATAGATACCTCTGCAGCATTAATCTTGTGTCACGTTTTCCTTTTTTACAACTTTTTTTTTTTTTTTCCTGGCTGGCAGAGAGCAGTCCAAGCCGCAGAATCTAGAAACAGACTGTCCCAGAGCTTGTGCCCGCTCCCATCAGGGAAGGGCCTGCCACAGAGCCGGGATCTAGTTTCAAACTCCTGCACAATTTGTGGTTATTTAGAGCCAACATTTTGGTTTAGGCTGGTCTCTAAATATTTGTTGTATGGTTTTATTTATAAGAATAATGACTCTATGTTTACAGGCTACAGCATATAATGCATCTGATGCCTGGTTTCTTATTTTTTTTAGCTTTCCCTAACTTTCAAGTGTGTTTCCACTCTTTAATTTTACACAAACTCTTGGACATTGGCCAGACACATTCTTTGTAGTCTGTACAGTTCAGGATCTTGGCCAGATTAAAGTTGTCATCAATTTCACCTCCCTCTTCTTTTAATAACATCCCACTTTCTCCCTAGTACTTCTCATGTTTTTAAAGGCTGTTGTTCTCTGTGTTCTTCTGCATTTTCTTGAATATTATGCTCTTTTATTTTATCTCCTGATTTAACTGAATCTTATTTTTCTGCATGCTCTTTTTAAGTCCTCTACCATTTTAAGTATGGGCTTTCTGAATATTTGCTACCGAGCAGTCTTTTTGTGAGGCTGTGCTGGTGATTCCTTGTCCTAAGGCAATGCTGACTGACAGCTGCAGAGAATCTCCTCAGGGAATTTTAGGAATCTTTTGGCTTCTTTTATACTGAAATTTCAAATTGTATTTTCCTCAAAGCTAGTCTGAGATAATGAAGACCCAAGTTATTTTTTGCTTTCTGGAAGACAATTAATACAACATCAAACACTGAGTCCACGTTTTGCTACTTCAGTGGGGTTTGTTCTCCTGAAATATGATTGCCAGAAGCCTCTGCTGGGGAAAGGTTATGCTTATAAAATACTTCTAAGCAAACAAGTTACCTCAATCCAGAGATGGGAGAGTTTATAGAACAGGTTTTTGGTTGACATCCATTTGATGGAATATTTTTAGTTGTGATGGATAGTCTAAAGCACAGACTGATAAGTTGCAGGCAGTTTTCCTGAGAATATGGTGGGATTCGGTATGAAGTCTACAAAGAAATCCTATGCCGTGACACTACTGAGAACACTCTTAGTTACCTAGCTTACACTTCTGTAATGAGAATTTGTGTTTGCCAAGGATGACTTCAGAGTCCAGCAGTCAGCATCTCCATTTTTAGCTGATGCAGCTCGAAACTGGAGCTGGTCTTTTGAATGTCTGGTCCTAAACTGTATGTTGGCAAACTGTGTAAGTTTTCTTTTTCTGAGCATTCTTAAAAAATACAATAGATTGTGAGATAAAAAATCACTTTAAAGTTTAGCTGTGGCTGAGATTCTTTCTCCTGGCTGGAGCAAGAGTTAACTTTTGAGGGCAAACCCCCAGGGCTAAGTATACTAGTAAACTCCAGCTGCTTTGTACTTCATTGCCAATACTGAAAAGCCATAAACCCAATTTAACTTGCTGGTTAAACCAGGTTTACAGCTGTTTTGCATTGCTGGAGTGGAGCAGAGCAGCTGGAGCATACCAGTGAATCAGGGTGCTTTTTCTTTGCTGGGTCTTGTGTCCCTTTGTTGAGTCTTACATGGAATAAGCCAAGGCAGAGGCAGTCAGTTCTTGGCAGTGCACAGTCAAGTTGTTGCAAGACTTGCATTTAGAGCCAAAGCCACCGTGTTTTTTGTCTTTGTGTTTTTGCTTTTATATTCTCCCACTAGTTGTGTTTGCCATGGGGATATAGATGTGTAACAATTCCATGTCATACTGGCCTTATACTCAGTGTTTGTTTTACTAAGGGCAGCCATCAGCTTGAGTGTATTTTACAAGCTTTGCTGGCTCAAGTAATCTTAAGAAAACACCTTATAAAACTATAATTCAGGAGGATGAAGAAGTCTTTGAGGTTAAAGTGCCAGAGGAATTCTTCATTTGAGAATCAGCTTGTCTCTCATTGATTTCACTTGTGACTCTATTGGGTCTCTTTATTTGTCTATGACACGTTTTCCCATCTATACAATGTCTTACAGTTTTGTCTTTTTGAGTCTTGCTGATATTAATGCCATTTTGTCCTGCTGTCATTTCATAAAAGCGTCTTAGGCTGGAAATTAATTACTTGAATGCTTCTTTTGGCTGTCTGAGATTGCAATGCAGCACGAGTATAGATGAAGTTTTCAGTTTGGACAAGCTTGTACTGTCTCCAGATCAGTAAATCCTGATATTGGTTGCAACTTGTAGTCACCAATGTAATAATAATAAATATTATTGGGGAATAGACTAGATGATCTTTAAAAGGTTCCTTCCAAGCCAAACAATTCTATGACTCTATTATCAGCAATAAACAGGTTACAAGTTCTAGCTGTATGTAGTTGATAATGGGCCTAATGCTGGAAGAAGGCATGGTTTAACGTAGTAGGGTATGTGAATGAATGGAAAACAGTTCAGGGGGATAAGACAATGTATAAGAACACCTGCAGAGCTATCTTTGTGTTATTTGTTGTGTGCACCATGTGCGTATGGTTACAATCACCTGGGAAGTGTTTAGAAGCCTTTGCCTACAGCAAGAGCAATTGCTGGATCAGCTGCGTGGAATGCAACCATGCTAATCTGAATGGCTCTCTTGAACTCCAGACTGCTTCACCTCTGCTGCTCCTGCTGTCTTTGCCACAGCCGGGCTTCCTGGGTAATTTTGAACTTACTGAGGTCTTTGTTTTAGCTTCTGCCCAAGCATTAGTTATTGGGGGAAACCAGTTGTATACCTGAAGTAGTTGCACCAGCAGCCACCACACCATGGCCAGATGAACTTCTACTATTCCAAACTGTTTGGACTTCGTGAGTTTCTGTTCTTTCACTTTCATAGGGTTGTGACATTTTGTATCCAGATTCCAGTAACGTCACACTGCTATATGCATAGTTCCTACCCTGCTGATTTTGTGGGATGGCAGTAGCCAGGTTGAAAATTAGAAATCTAAAAAGAGCCATGAGATCTGTCTGCAACCAGCAGCAAAAGCAAGGTGTCTGCTCTGTTAATTTCAGCTGAGTTCATAGAAAAAAAAAAAGTGACATCTCCCAAATTTTCTCTGCCCATGCCTGTCCAGGATTTTGTACCTTCTTTGTAGTCTGCAGATCCTGATTGCCAGCAAATAGACTGCAGGGGAGAGGGAAGGACCACCTGTTGCACTAAATGTTCGCAAACCTTGCAAACAAAAATAAACAGTTAAAAAAAAAAAACCTAGCAGCTTGTAACAGCTGCCACATTCCACCCAAGAGAAATCTTTATGCTAATGGAATCTGACAGGATCTACATTAGATATCTACACATATGCAAATAAAAAAAAAAGGAAAAAAAGAAAAAAGAGAAAAGAGAAACAAAAAGAGTCTTTTGGGCTGCTCTGGGTAGGTGGTGTTTCATGTACATAAGTTTTTTGTCATTGTTCTCACTCCTGTAGTTTACATTTTTTGATACCTTGGAGTACAACATTTGTTGAGTGCATAAGCTGCATGATACGGCCAAGGACTAAACTGAGCTCTTTTTGTTTTATTGGATAAATAAGGACAGCAGTATCCCTGCTGTGCTCCAGCTGCAGAGAAAATTCTGCTGAAGATCCATGTATGAAGTTGCTTAGAAAATTAATGTCTTTTAATGTCTCACATACCAATTTGTCTCTCGTACCAGACTGACGAAAAACCAGGGAATGTACATGAGGAATACTAGGCAGCTGAGTTGTAGAAAGAAGTCAGGCAGTAGCACCTCGCTGTTTTGTGTAAGAGGGCTGTGATGGCAGGACACATAGTGTTGGTGCAGAAAGCTGGTTGGGGTTATTTTCCATCATCTTGGGGCGCTCAGTGGGGATGCTGACCTCATAGTCACCATGCTTGTAAGAATGGTGTTTTCCTTCCTATCTGCAACAAGAAGCCTGGGAATCTGTGGATCAAAAGAAATTATGAGCTGAGGATTTCCAGGGTGATCTGGAGATAGTAGAAATGGGAAAGGGATTAACAAAGAAAAAATCTAGACTAGTTTAATGTTCCTCTGTAATCTCAGCAACGGCCACGGTATCCCTGGCAGCTCTGAAAGAGACCCTGTGGTCTTGTTGGTAGGCTCAAAGGTTGCTGAAAGTGCTGAGAAATTTCTTCTCCTCCAGGTCCAACACTGTTAAACTGCAGTAGCTGGATACGTGGTCAGTGTAGTAAGAAAGGATGATAGGAAGCCATCCAACAGGGTAGTAGAAAGGGAACAGCCTTTTTGCACAATGGCAGTGAAAGAGGGCTATGCTTCAGGCCTCAGAGAGTTTTTTTGCACATTGAACCCACAGGTCTTCTCCATGAACTTTTCAGTAGTGTCACATTAGATAGTTTCAAGCTCCTTGAAATACAATGCTTGCAAGAGCCTGTCTGTTTTTGACAGGTCAGGCCAAGTCCCATGGTCAAAAACACTTGGTCAGCCTGTTTGTCCAGCAAGCTGCCTGTAACAAGGGACAGTGTTTTAGGAATTTCTCTCTGTCTTGTCTCTGGGGAGAACGTATTGGTCTGGAGGAGTTAGGCATTATAATTCCCCTGTGGTCATCGGGTCCTTCTCCACACAGACCAAAATGGCTGTGTTTTCTTCTGACTACACATCACTCCATAGAACAGCAGAAATAATTGGTGGAAACATCAGAAAAAAAGCACATAAGGAATGAGCAAGAGTGGAAATGGATGGGTTTAGAAGAGATTTGCAAGAAGGGGGAAATGAAAGAGGCAGAGTGATACGAACTGTGCAGTCGGCAGGAGCTTTGGAGATGTTCACCTCAATAGCTATGGTGCAGCAGGAAGGGCCCTTCTTCAAGCAGACAGGTGAGAGGAAGGGCCTTGTAGAGAAAAGTAGGTAGGATCAGAAAGTGCAAGTTCATGGGTGCCCATAAAAGCAATGAGGAACGTTTTGACCTGAGCCTGTCTCAGCTGAAAGTCCACTGGAGGTTCTAAACTGTAGGTTTAGAAACCTCAGTTGCATCTGCTCCCACTTTTGCTAGTTGCCAGCAATGGATGAGCTTGGTTTTGAAGTATCCTTTCTCAAGGACTGTACTCTACCCTAGCAAGAGAAAATCATAAAACAGTTTTTAATTGCCGCTTGCCTAACATATGCCAAAAGTGGCATGGATTGCAACCTAACATGGCACCAGAGAACCAGCATTCCTATGATAGTAGCCTGAGAAGGTCTCCTAACTCTGGGAGGAAGCCACCGCATGGGGAGTCTGCATTTCCCTGTGGCTTGGCCTTGAATTCAGCATGTAGGCTTTTGTACCAGGCACCTCTTTAAGGAAAGGCAAATAATCTTGTCTTGTCACTTTGGAGCTAGAAGAAATTATAGAAAGCTTATCTTCCTCAGAAATCCTTCTGTTTCTCCTTCAGTCAGACACAATATGTAGTACCAGCCACAATCTGCACCTCAGTGTGTTCATAGGCATATTCTATTTTGTTGGAGGTTCAGGAGCTATTCCCTAATTCCCCTCTGCTTACGCAAATGTAAAGTAGAAGTTATGTCTTTGAGTTTAGTGAAGTTGCATGCCACTGAAGCTGGTGTATGAAGAAAACCAAGCTCCCAGAATGCCACAAGAAAACTCAGATCTTCTTCCTGTCTTGTCTCATTGTGAGCAAGTATGTGCAGAAGAGTGGCATGAGCTGTGCTTGCTGCCAGCCACCACAATTAATTACTACATATTGAGACTGGTTCACCCTGCACCCCTCTGTATGTTGCTCACTTACAGATGTTGACACGTGTCTCTTGATTAATTCAGAATCCTAACACATGCAGAGGACTCTAGTTTAGAGTCAGAGAGTCTTATAGAGCTCGATGTCATTAGGGATGATTTTCATACGCACTTAACTTCCCCTGAATTCCCTGGGTCTGGAATGAACTCAGTGGATGACACCATTCAAGAGGGCTTAGCTCAGGAAAGGCTGAAGAAAACACAAAACCCACCTCAGTGCCTACTGAGACTGAACTAAGGACAGCAACACTAGTGACTCTCCCTCTCCCATTTCCAAAATTGGAGGAAAGAGAGGTACTTGCTGTTCTATGCAGTAATTTGGGGGTAATTATAGATCATATTTCAGGGCACAAAATAATAGTCCTTGGAAGAAAAAAAGTTCTTTTCTCCTTTGTGTGGTACTGCATGGTTGGGTAGATACTGGCTTATCGGTAATTAGTGAATTCCTTTTGCAATTTTTGATTTGTGCTGGCATGGCAAATTATATCCAAGGTTGTGGCTCTCCTTCCACTCCCATCATTGTCAAAAAACCCCTCCAAGTGTCTGTAAAGTTGGTGGAATGAGATCAGCATAAAATCAGTGAGAGGGGGCTTAAGCATCTGATATTTAGTTTTCTGCAGCATACAATTCCAGTCAATTCCCAGGGATCCCCAAGGCTCCAGCCACATGCCCAGTTTGAAAGGCTGTCCAGGAAATGCTGGAATGATGCGTGGACAGCATCTAGCCACCTGTTGGCCATTTACCATACTGCTTCAGAGGATGCACAGAGTTTCTGAGTGCCTGAACCAAGTACAGATGATGTAGCCTAAACCAGTCTCTTTAGATTCAAACCTGCAGTTTAGTACCTCATTTCAGGAGGAGGACTCCATAATGGAAGCTTTTCCCTAAGTCCAGTCTCTTCAGACTCCCAGTGTAGTTTACCTTTGCTTAGGACCTCAGAGAAGATGCAAGACTTTTGGTTCAGCACATGAGTAGATATACAAAAAGGTATTACTGTGATTTGTGAAGCATCCTCTTGCTTTTTGTTGAAGGATAAAGTGATCAACCACCACTAGGAAAACAAATGTCCTAAGCACAGTGACCCCTACTCAGGCTTACCCGCTCCAGCCCGTTGAGGTGGAATAATTTGAGCCAGAGGAAACAGGTAAGTATCACTTTGCTCCTGCATCACTGGGTTCCTGAAGCAGGGAGCAAATGTCTCAGCCCCTCTGTACTCTCAGACTGATTCTCTGTCTTGTGGTCACAGAACCCCAGCAGGTTGTCTCATATTATTTATCTTGAATAAGCTTGTGTCTAGGATATCAGTTTTGAGTGTAGTACTGGTCTCCATGTAACAATCCTCTGTTGGTAGGTTTATGCTGCTCCTTTAGAGGGATGGACCTGTTATTGCTTTAGCCCAACTTGGAAGTCAGTGGGAGACTTACAGGATTCCATATTCAAAATGGATTGGGAGCAATACACACCGAACCTTTCTAATGTCCTACAGAATTTCTACATTGTACTGGCAGATTGTCTAAATCGTTTGCAAAGTCTACTGAAAACGTCCTTCAAGCAAAATGTCCACTATGCAATGACGTATCACCTAGGGTTCTTAAAGAAGATAAATGCTTCCTGATGACACTTGAGGCTGAAAGTTTCTCGTATATTATCAGCCAAACAGTTTATGTCCATGCCACTGCAGCGGTATGAATTTTCCAGAAATGTGGCAGGAGGTGGGGCTGGTGGTTCTGCAGGTGGCATCTTCACCCCCAGCCTCTTCTTAACTATAGCCCTCTGCACTGATGTGCAAGCTGCTCCAGGAGACACCGTCTCTCAGAAACACTGTAAATCTGAGACTCAGCCTGTGTGACCTCAGGGTTATTAAAGAGTTTCTGGCATTTGCTTGGTATGGAAGGAATTTTAGCTGGGGTGATTTCATCACATTTTTAACACAGATTGTTACTTTTTTCCTCCTTAAGTTTCCCTGCAGACAGAGATATCTCTTTCTTTCTTCAAGTGCAGAGAATACATATAGATAGCTGTTTTATTCCTTCACTGGGATGCTTGTACTTATGTAATCAATGAGGACACTCTAACATATTGTTTCTGTACCTTCTTTGAAATCCACAGAGCTCTTCTTGAGCCACTTGACCGAGTGCTTCACATCACTTTATTCCTCTGTCCATCATCTATATAATACTAGTGCCAATTTGTTAAGAATCAGGTTCAAAACATAAACACATTGCTTTGCAGAACGTATTGTGAATTATTTTAATGTAATGTGAGTGTGCAGCCTGTTGCAAAATAACACTGCTATTTGCAAAATTCCGTCTTAGCCCTACCATATGAGAACTAGGACCATATATATACTACCTAATACATACATGAGATATTTTTGCAAAGAAATGGCCATCTGACTCAGCATGCCAACCTGCACCTTTAAACTAGTCCAACCTCACTTTTTTGTTTGTTTGCTTATTTTTTGAGCAAGCCTTCTTCTTCTTCTCCCCCATAAAGAGAGGTGGTCGTCTTTTCTACAGTTTGCTTCAATTGTTTTTCTTGGTAACATATTCCATATGTCTACTATCTCCCCTTTTTGTCCTTCAGTAGCCTAGAGCATTTTCCTCACCAAAAGCTACATGGTTATTTTCCCAGGAAATATCATTGTTCCAAAAAAGATATTATAGGAGCAAATAAAACACATTTCCAAAATAGTGCTGCCAAATAGCAAAATAAAAAAATGCTCATTATTTTTGATGACAAGGATATTAAAAGGAAAAAAATGTGTTGTTTAAAAATAACCAAGTCTTCAATAGTAGTGCGGGAGGATATTGAATTAAATGGAATGTAATTTTCCAGTGAGCCCATCTAATCTTGGATTGAAACTATGGGTTGAATTAATTTTTTTTTCATTTCTGTTTTTTAAATCTATATCTTGTACTCCATTCCCAGCATTGTTTGTTACTATTTATATTTTATGTCGAGGGTCCTTTTTTCAGCTGTTTCTAAAACTTTACAAAAATGCCAGATGTCATGTTGGAAACCCAAAGCCCCAAATCAGGCCATAAATCACAACAAACCATAAATATATATGTGTTTTTATATATATATATATATAAAGGCCATTGTACTGTTCTTTCGCACTTCCCTTCTTGGCTTTCCTCTTCCCTCCCTTTACCACTCAAGCAGGTAGAACGGAAGTGTCTTACCTGGCGTGTTTACTTTGCAGACTCAGAGCAGAGCACTGGGTCAGACACAGAGGTGCTGGCAGAAAGGACGTCCTGCTCATTTGGCTCCCATTCTGACCTTACATCTGGTGGCTCAGGCCCTCAGCCTCCTCCACCTTCATCCATGGAAGAGATCCAGGTAGAGCTGCAGTGTGCTGACCTCTGGAAAAGATTTCATGACATTGGGACAGAGATGATCATCACGAAAGCAGGCAGGTAAGATATCTCTGGCTTTCTGTCTGGTTAAAAAAAAAGATCATAACAAAAAAAATTAAAAACTATTTTTTTTGAAGAAAGGAACCCTTTTTTTCTTCTTGATAAGCCAAAGGAATAAATATGCAGGAAAAATTAAATGGCTGTCAAAGTTTCACAGCTGTATCTCTTACTAGCTTTCTTAAGACAGGTAAAGTTGTTTCATATTACTGCTTGAATCAGTGGCTCCAAAGGAGAACTGGCAGCTGCAGGAAACTGTTGAGGATAATCTTTCCTTTGAGCAAATAAATCAGGAAATGATCATTGTGCTGTTGGCTGTACTGAATTTAAGATGAGTTATGAATTTGGGGGTGAGCCATTTGAGTTTCCTTTCAAGTTCCTAAAGCACTTCATGAGCCAGTTGATTTAATCTCAAATAGAGTGAAATTCAAACTCACCTTTGCACCAAATGAATGTCTTCCTGCAATTCTAAATAGATAAAATGTTAATGACTTCCTATATAAAAAATGTGCAGGCTTAGTGTTTCCCTCTGCTATTGCAACTGATACCACGTCAGCTGAGGTTAGGAAGAGCCACTAATAAGCCAGATTTTTTTAAAAAGAAAAACTCACCCTGCCATGCTGTTAGCCAAGGATAAGATCTTCATTGCTGTCTACTATTAAAAAATGGCTAGAAATCTGTTTGCCAAAACACAGCTTGAAGCTAGTTGTAAATTTCTGGATCCCTCAAACCAGGATTTTTAGCCATGTTTGCGTTAACATAACGTTCCTTACTTCCACCTAATGATGTTTTAATTCCGATTAATGCTGTGAAGAAAGAAGTCAGCACCACGGACAGAGCCGGTTAACGCGAACAAACCACGTGACTGTCCCAGGAGCTGTTCTGCCCCTTCCGCAGGCATGCAGAAGGGAATTTTGCCCAAGTTTTGGGGAAAAATCACGGTGCTCTACTGTTTATAATTTTGTTTCATGTCTGTGCTCTCAGAATTTGCCAGAACAGCTAGACTTTTTGTTTTACGTTCTTGTGCAGTGAGCACTATTGCTCTGTAGCCCCAGGAAGTCCAGATAATTTGAGGAAAGTTGTATTGGGCAAACAACCCAGATATTCCCTGAAGAAGATTATCAGAACCAGATTAGCTCCCGCTTTTGAATGTACAATCTCACTGGCACAGGACGCATCTTGCACCAGTACAGAGTTGGCTGCTGGTTTTGCCCTTCTGCCGCAAACAGAAAGAGGCAAAGTAACAGGAATGATAACACTTGCTATTATGCAACACCTTTTCTCTGGAGATGTCAAAGCAGACACAGAGAAAATTATTATTATCCTCTTTTTATAGGGGGTGAAACTGAGACCTAAAGAGATTAAGTGGTCTGGCCAGCATCACTAAATACGACACTGGCAGGACAAAGTTCCTTGCTTCTGACTTTGTTGTTGTGGTGCCTGGGCCATGCTGTCTCAGAAAATTAAAATAATATATCGTTGCCTGTTAGATTAACTATAATTCTCTTATGATACATGGAGTAGATAGACTTAACAGCAGCATAAATATCTCGAAGCCCACCAACACCAGTGCACACTAAAATGCCCAGAGCTTAGTGGTCCGGAGATGATCTCAGCAGCTCACACATTTCTGAATGAAGTAGCTGACCTTTCTGGGATCTTAAAAAGCCATACCCTGATTACATTTTTTAAAAAAAAAAAAGTCACCAAAAAAGTTGCAACACCAATGCCACTGCAATTTTACAAATTGTTCAACGCAACTTCTCACAAAAGACTTGACAGCATTGGCAGGGCTCCTGGAGAAGGAAGGGTTCATGAAAAAAAACACAGTGAAATATTCTGGGGAGATATAACATGATGAAATTAAATACTTCGGATCAGTTCAAAAATTGAAAAATTTCTATTTGGTCAGACTGATGCACATATACAAAAAAGATTCTGTAGTTCCTTAAAAGTTTTTAGGAAATTAGGAAATTTTAGGAAATATTGAATACATTGCTGTTTTTTTTAAAAAACCCCAACTTTTAATGGAAATTTGTCATCTACTGTCTTTGAGCTATAAACTCCTATTTGTTGATTGGAACTATGTATTTTGACACTTTTGATATAAAACTATTGTTCTGACATTTATGAATTGAAATGTTTCATGTCAGCAATGGTTCATGGAACGTGCCATTCATGCTGCCTTTCTGACAAATATGGCTGCCCACACAAAATCTATATAGCTACTAAATATATGTATTTTTTCTGCTTGATGATGTTCTTCTCCAGAAGTGATGTCAACAATATTGGAGGGAATTTTTTCTTTTCTGCTGACTACATTTGTAGGTTAACCATTGCAAAGCATAATGAAGAATTCGGCAGTTTCTTTAGGTAGTACTTCTGTTTATTGGGGATGATCCTTATAGATATGATAAAATTCACAAATTAAATGTTTAACCTCTCAGGTTAAACATTTTTCTTCCAGAGAGGATGTGTCTGTGATGGGTGAGAGCTGCGTCTAGCAGTCCTGTTTCTCCATATGTGTTGCATGATATATGATGCATCCCATAGGTTAGATTGTATGATTTCTGGCAAAAATAGCAGAACTGGTGTTATTTCCTAAAGATTTCCTACTACTTATTGAAATTGTGAGATATGCACAGTGCAATTTGCAACTTCTTCCTTCCCCAGGGAAGATTTTGCTCTTCTTGTTGCTTTCTCTTTGGAAATCCTGTTTGAGTCCTGTAAGGCCTTCTTGTTTTGAAAGCCCTCATAATTACAGACTCAGTTGCCTATAACTACAGCTGCTCCTTAATTTTCTATGACTCCTAAGGCACTGCTTGGTTCCTTCCTGACCCCACAATGTCTTTCTGCTCTTACTGTAAGAGTACTGAAATGCTAGTTTCTAACCTACATTCTCATTTCAAACATATTTCTGGAGCTATATCCTGCCTACGTCAGGCCTACTACACTTTTTAACTTTCAAACTCCCACTCCCACTCCCATTTAATTCTGCTTTGTTTTTTCTTTTCTTGATGCTGTATTTATAGATGTCTTTTTTTGTTTGTTTCCATAAACCTACTTCAGTCCTCTTAGAACTTTTCCTTTCTTCCTTTCCATCAAAATGTTGTTATTCAGAATTTAATAAGACGCTTATAACAAGACACCTTTGTTCTTTGTGCAAAAGGTGCAAATAGTTTTCAGTCAGCTGCAGTGCATTCAAATCTGCAATCACCTTTATCTCCTCTTTGTTTGAAAGGCAACCTTAGACTCTGTATAAAATAAAATAAATTCAACTCAAGCCCCAGGTCGTATTGATTTAAGCAACTAGTCCTAAAAAACCTCTTTAACTCTTTTTCTCTACACTCCTTCACCAACGGTGATCGCACATGTACCTTGGCAACATCAGCAGAGGAATTTGAACCCCTCCCCACACCCCTACAATCCCTAGCTAAAGCCCACGGTCACCTGAGCTGCAGGGGTAACTGTTAGCTAACTGCTGCATAGAAGTGCTGCCCAAAGGGGAAAGCAAAGTGCACTTATTACTGGGGGGATACGCTACAAAGGGTGCCTGAAGTCCTGCTCTGGAAGGGAAGCACTGCCTACTGTTTATGGAGGTGGTCATACAAGTGCAACCACGCGCACAAGCACAGCCAGGATGTATTCCTCTGGGGACCCAGGTTCTACCTGTCACAGAGCCAGGATCTCATCTCAACAATGAGGGAAATGATCTCATCGGTCATATCATAGTTACCATTTCTGTACTGTGGGATGGCTCAAACTTAAGTGCTGAGGCTGGGCTCAGTAATAAGAGTGGAGAAGGCCAGCAGTGAGTGGAACAGGTGACCTTGTCCTCTCCTGACTCCTCTGTGCCTCCTGATAGGTTAAATGGTATTTCGTCTGGAGTTTCTTTGCCTCCGTGAAACCATGAGTCTGAGTTGTTTAAATGTGTACTCGGGGCTGTTTACATTACCAAATGTTTTTTTTTTATTTGCAGTGGAAGGAAGGAAGGGCCCCACAGTGCTCTTTAGTTAGAGACAGCAGTAGGGATTTTTTTTGCGAAGTTCTGTTGATGCTGAAGGGGCCCATGGAGAGGACTTCTCAGAGTGAGGGCTGGCAGGCTACAGCTACCAAACTGCTGCCCAGAGGTCCTGGCCCAGTGGGCTGGATAAGGTTTCTCCAGCTTCCAGAAAAATGTCCCCTTTGGGAGCTACTGAGAAGATCTGCTGGGCTCCCTCTCCCTCGTAAATAATAAACCCTTTTGCTCCCAAACCCTACCCTCAGCCTTCCTCTCAACACAAACATCTCTTCTACATGATCTCTCGCTGCAGAGGGAAACAGAAAGGCATTCCTCCCTTGCCTTGCCTTGCCTTGCCTTGCCTTGCCTCACTTTCACTCCTCACAGGTTTGTTTTTATAAAGAAATATACATTTGGCACCAGTCTTAAATGCAAGGAAATATGATGTATAAAATAGCAATGATAACTTCAGGCTGCCCTGTAAACTCATGCACGTTGTAAACACCATACACACTTAATCTGCAAACCTAAATCAGACTGTTTTGCAGAGTTTCTCAGTCAGATTTTTTTATGACTGGGAAATGACTACTCTGTCTGTTACTGTCCGTAGACAAATTGTCTTTTGCTACAATTGAAAAGCACATCCCTTCATTTTAGGGTTTCCATTTAGCAGATGTCACCCTTAAGCAAATTTAATCTTATTTAAGTTAAGTTGTTGTTTACGCAGTGTGTAAATCATTACACTAAACACTCATGAAAACTATACAGTAAATTGTCAGTCCTTTTAAACTCTCGTCTGACTTCTGCTCACTAAGCTGTCTGTACAAGAGTATTTCCAATGTCTGAAGAGCTTCAAGAAATTGCATTTGTGTTTTGAGACAACCTGCCAGGTACCTTTTAATTTCTTATCCCATAATGGGGAATTACCCTCCCTAAAACTAAGCTGTGAAACAGAGAATGAATTTATGTTGGAAGGGATCTTTGGAGGTCATCTGGCCCATGCCTCCACTCAGAGCAGGCCAACTTTGAAGACAACTTGACACAAGCTTCACGTGTGCTGGTTCGAGGGGCAAGGGATAACAGTTGGCACCTTGAGACTCCTAAGGGTTAGAAACTGAAGCTTTACGCTGTTGGGAAAAAAAAAAAAAGTCCAATTTGAGGATATACCTGTGATCCTCCTTCTTTGAACAGTTTTCACAAAGGAAAATTGAAAATTGAGCTACATTTTTGTGTTAAATGAAAATTTTAAACCACCACAAAAAAAAAAAAATGCTGGCTGCCACAATCCAACTACTTCTTTCTATTGCTGAAAGTTCCCAAACATGGTTCTTAATATCAGTACTCTACTGTGCAACACTATTTTAGCAAATACTGTTTTAATCAAGCTTTAGAGATCTTTATATATCATTAATTTTCTTCGCATTCAGAGTTTCATAAACCCCATTCTTGTTATGGAAGGAGACAGGAATTGAGTAGACTGAGGCACATGGTTGTTACAAAAATGCTTTTTAAAACACTTCTAAGTGGTCCTAAAATAATTGTAATAACTCATTGCTAATAACTAATAGCTAATTACATAATATATGTAATAACTTATTATATCACATCATATTTCCCCTAAAAGGGTACTGTGTGTAAGTTCACAGTCTAAGTTTAGGAAGAGTCTTTTCCTGCAAAAAAAATAACTTGATCATCCCAAACTGCTGCTGATATAAAACCTCCTCCTAAAATATATCAGATGTCATCACATGTTCCCTATGAAAACAGACGGCCTTCATGTCTGTAGCTGTTGACTATAAAGCTAGCTGATATCTTTCTAGATGAAAGGTTCTTGACTGTTTATTAATACAGCCATATTCAAATGGCCTGAATTCCTTCCAAACCTTTGAGCCTCCCATTTTCTATAGGGCTGGTGCCTCTGGGGGGCCAAAAGCCAGCCAAGAGGAAACACAGAGCACAGGGACTTAACCAGGATCACACCTAAGTCGCCACTGTTTGCCTCTGCCTTTTCCATTTTCCCCTTTCCACACAGCAGTGCTGCTGGAGACCTGCTGTGACAGTTCCAGGCCACATCTTTATGGCAAAGAAATCTGAGTTACTTTTACACCCACAGAAAAAGAAAAACAGTCATAATTTACAAAACTTTAAAAGTACACTTAAACCTTAAAGAAAGCAGTGGGATCAGCCGAGCTCTCTCCGATCATTTTAGAGATTAACCTCTAAGCCTGTTGAATGGTCTGCGGTAATCTTTTACAAGGTATTTAATAAGCAAACGACCCCACAGGCTATACTGCAACTTTACACGGGGCTGCAAATTTGGAGAGAGCTTCTTGGGACACACAGCATTCAATTTTCCCAATACAGTGTGCAGACTTACACCCAAAGAGACTCAGATTTAATCCTGGGTTTCTCATCAACCCTCTGAAACATGACCTACCTCTTAAGCTGCTCCCAAGCCACCTCTCTTCAATTAAGGAGAGCTGGGCTGTAAAATGCCACATCCTGTACCCATTCGGCTTGGCAGATTTAATGAGCCATTGTGGTAGAAACAAGGTAATGCCCTCAAGCCACCGAAGACTAATCCATTATTCCTTTTTTCCCCCCAAATCATTCAACTAGCAAACTCACACCAACAAATCTGCTCTCTCCTTGAAGGGTTTCTGCAGACAGTTTTTCTGACAGTTTATGTCTCTCATGACTCAGGTTAGTTGTGCTCCGGCAGCTGTGGGGTGGTGCTCTCCCCGCCCCCCACGATAAATGCCCTTTCCAAGGCAGATGCAGTTACTAATAGGTCAGAACTTTCCTTCTCAGTGGCCTGAAATGGAAGAACTGTGGGTTGAGCGAAGGCTGAACACCCACCTCCTCCTTCCCACCCTCTTCTGCAAGTGGGTATACGTGGCCTGGATGGGAAAGAATAAAACAGCTTCACATCTCTTCAGTGCAAAGTTTGACAGACATGTTTGGAGATGTTGATATGAGCTTGCCTGTTTTCTTCCTTCTACAAGCTGTGTACACTGGTAATACTGTGAGAAACAGAAATGTTGGGAGGAGATCTAAATCTTCTCTGACATTTCATTGCTCCTCACTAAATAGAAAGGAAATTGTCACAATGGGTTCTAGGGATGGCCCCTAGAAACAGTGGACAAACATTTCTTGTACACTTTTCCACAATTTCGGCATTGTGATTTTAAATTCCCCTTTAGTATCCTCCTTCCATCCAAACTACCCTAATTCCATAAGCATATAGCTACTTATCAGAGGACCAGAATGTAATTTTCTATAAGCATCCAGTACTTTTGGAGTTTCTCCTACCAAAGTTCTGTATCTTCTGGGCAGAAGTCATGCAATCGAGTAATAGCATCCTGTAGGACCTTAGCTCAAGGTTTTCTCAGATAAGGGCTGAGAAGCCACTCGAGTAGAGCTTAGGTTTGAGTTAACAGTTAGTGAAACAACTCAGGATTTCTTTCAGTGCTCTGCTCTGCTGCTCATTTCCTTTTGCCCTTCATCCCATTCTGCTCCTCAGATTTTATGGAGATGTTAAAATACTGCATTAGTTGCAAATATAATATGACATAAACAATTCACTCAGCATGCTGTTTGAGGGCAATGTAGGATGGCAATTGGACTACTGCCCCAAAAAAATTTTTAAGAAGGAGAAGTTATGCCATAGTCGCAATAACATTCACATGCTTTGAGGTTAAGATTGTTCTGAGCTGTTCTCTTCTGAAATAATTGCCTAGCTACGAACACCTCCAGAACAGTGACTAGTGCACAGCAGAACTAAACTTGTGCTCAGACAAGAAAAGAAAGGCTGGGAGTTGATTCTTGCTGGTGTAGAGTTTCACAACTTGCCTATCGGGAGAAAATGCTTAAGACAGATCTGGGTAATATGATGTAGAAAAGACAACACTTATTAAAAATATTCCACAAAATACTACTAGGACTTCAAGGAAACCATGAAGGTAATGCCAGTGTTTCTGTTAAATGCGAAATATATGACTAATAAACAGATTAATTTGAGGGACATTTTTTCTTAACTAACTATAAACATAAGAGTGAGGGGATCTTTCAGGATGATGGATTTGCTTTAAATATTACTCCAGTACTATCAAACTCTATACTGAAATGTGATTTTCTCAAAAAAGAGAACTAAAGTGATCCTGCGTTTAATGGAATATGAGAGAATAATTATAGATGGATGGCCAACCGGAAAAACAGCAGGAAGAAGGTACACTGCCCATCCTAGAAATGTCTACAGAGGACAGTTTGTGTGGGGCATAGCAGAACTGTCTGCTACGAGCTGGGAACAGACAGAGTGCTCGACTGGGAGTGTTTTATTGCTACCGCTTTTCTTAAGAGGGAAACATTTGAAGATTCAAACCACTGCCAGCACAGTCTTTGCTACCCACACCAAGGCCAGAGGAGTCATGCCAAGAACTGGGCTGTGTAAAGTAGCGTTCTCCTGGTGTCAGAGAGAGGTCTAAGGAGCCCCTTCAGCTTCCTTATTCACCATTTTCTTCCTTATTTCTACTCTTCTTTTCCTAGGAGAATGTTTCCAGCCATGAGAGTGAAAATTACAGGCTTAGATCCCCACCAGCAGTATTATATTGCCATGGACATTGTGCCTGTGGATAACAAGAGATACAGGTAAGCTTTTTAGGCGCAGAGGTAGGAACCTTGTGATAACTGACTGTCAATGACAGCCTAGGAAAGACACATGCCATTATACACCATCGCAAAGGTATGCTGGAGGAGACCATGTTGATTTACACCAACATAGTTGATTTGACCAGAATCATGAGACACAAACCCAGAGGTTTAATATATTCTCTCGCACTTTTCGATTGAAATCTTGCTCTTCTCAAATAGCAGTTTTTAATTGGGGAGGTCCTCAGCATGCATTTCACAACTAACATGATTAGCAATCACTGCCTGAGGGAACTGATAACTGGAGTTATCAACGGGGAGTCTGGACCCTCTAAAACTACTTCAGCAAGAAAAGAACGGAATCTGAACTAAGATGGGCACCTCAGGTCTGGCCTGAACTGAATTGGGTGATTTTTGTTTTAAAAGTGTTCACTGTTTGGCGCAGCAGCCGCAGGGGATATGGGCCCTGACCTACAGTATGGAGACACTGAGAAACTCTCTGGTGAATCTCCACCACTGAGCCGAAAGACAGGAAGAGATTTCTGTAATATTAATGGGCTCCTGATCCTAAAAACTACTCTGGAAAACTCATGGCCCTCTGCATCCCAGAAAACTATCCAGACAGAGGTGATTTATCTATACTCATTAAAAGACCCCTGAGAGCAAGCCTTTTCTCCAAATAGCCTTGACTGCACCACATTTCAAGGATTCAAGAACTGATTCTCTGCTTCAAATGCTAAATATTACATATTTGCTCTCAGATTGTGCAGAGTGTTTCTCAGGAAAATGCTTTTCCTGGGAAGCATCATGGTAGTGTCTGATACTCAGCTAGATATTTTGCCCCTTTCTTTGGGTGTTCTGACATTAACGTAGAAAATAAATATATTGTCTTACACTTTGTTTCTGTTCTTGTTAGCTTGTGCAGCCACATACAGCAAACTAACAGTGAAAGGAACACATTCTTTTTTTTTTTTTTTGCATTTCTTTTGAAAATACATGAAATGAGTCACTGTTTGTAGGTAAGGACTGAATAGCTTGGCAGAGCTGAGGGAGACCCAATGAGGGGCAGCACAGGGCAGAACTCAGAGGTGTTCGCAGGACTGTTTGTGAAATGCCTTACACTGAAGGAGCCGCAGGACAGAAAGAAAAAAAGTGTCTAGGCAAAGATGTGGTAGAGAAATTTATGGCATATATAGGATCGCTAGGTCAGGAACACAAAAGATCACAAAAGACCAGGAACACAAAAATAATTTTTTACTCTAATCCCAACATTTGTAATACTATATGGAATTTCCTATTTCGCAACATTTCAAACCAGAAATTCTGTTTTATCAATTGTTCTAGTGGATTTTGCCCTTTCTGGATGAAGACACATGTGTTTTGCACAGCCTGGTATGGCAGCCAGCGCAGATTTCCAGAAATTTCAGGGCATTTATTAATATTTTCAGAGAGGGCTTTGTTTACCCGTATTTTCTAGCCTCTTACTCTGGCTCAGAGAGGGTTAAGGAGTTGAGAAGGCACATGTGGCAGAGTTTTACAGGGCAAATAACCGCAAAGGTGGTTTTAATAAGGAATCAAGTCTGAACAAGTGGCTCAGGGGTAATCTGGCTTTCATTTAGAAGGTAGGAGGTTGCAATAAACCACATTCTCCCCTGACTGCAAATGAGAGCTTGGGCTGCGTGCAGTAGGGTGGCAGGGGAGGGGGAGCCCTGGAAATGTTCCTCCAGTGAGTGAGTGAGTGAGTGGGTGGGTGGGTGAGTGACAACTTCCCTTAGCCATCACCCCTTCCTCTTTCAGGTATGTGTATCACAGCTCCAAGTGGATGGTGGCTGGCAATGCTGACTCCCCAGTGCCCCCAAGGGTTTACATCCACCCTGACTCGCTGGCTTCTGGAGACACCTGGATGAGGCAGGTGGTCAGTTTTGACAAGCTCAAGCTGACCAACAACGAACTTGATGATCAAGGCCATGTAAGTTAGAAGCTAATCCTGGTGTCTACTACCCCAGCCTCACTCCTCTCAGATTTGAAAGGGTGCTGCTGCCGCTCCGATGCTCCTGTGTCCTGCTGGGCACGCATGCCGGTAGCCACTCCCCAGAGTTACGGAACTTTTTCCCCCACTTCAGTGTTTTTTCTCAAAATGTTGCCTGACCTTATAAAGCAATAAAGCCCCTTTCTCCCTCGAATGGGAGTTCCACTTTGACGTGGCACCTGCATATAGCACAAACTTCGTCTCATACAAACTTCGTCACATACATACTTCTAAGAAAAGAGTAATTTTCTTCATATTAGCCCTTACTGCACCCCTGCTTCCTTGTACCTCTGGATGTAGTGTAGACGTTTTGGGGAAAAAAAAATTCTTTTCCTTCTCCTTTTGTTTTTCCTTCAGATAATCTTACATTCAATGCATAAGTACCAGCCCCGTGTTCATGTCATCCGCAAGGATTTCAGCAGTGATCTTTCTCCTACAAAGCCAGTTCCTTCAGGAGATGGGGTGAAAACCTTCAACTTCCCTGAGACTGTCTTCACTACAGTGACAGCCTACCAAAATCAACAGGTAAAGCTGCATGCCTTCAGGCTCTTTTTATGTTGGGTGTTCATGAAAGTACCAGTGTGCTCTTTGTGTTTAAGACATTAACTTCCCTAAGAAATGTAGCTCAAGGAGAGTGTACCTTTGACAGGCTCACTGTTTTTTTTTTCTGCACAAAAAGAAAATGCTTGCGATGGGGTAGTGTGTAGACATGAGGTATCTAGCCAGAAAACCATCATGCAAATAAGGTGCCTGCAGATTTTATTGTAAAGTAAGTAGGTGAGATCAACCACAGAGATGTATTGTGTTCACCTTTCCTTGCTGCCTTGTGGTACAAACTACAGTGTCCTGTCCCCACCATAATTTTGAGGCAGTACAACTAGTCCAGATCTGCTATCTCACAGAGAAAACACATGGGTTTTTTTCACTGCTAAAGTGAAGGAAAAAGTTTTATAGAAGAGGAATCTCATCAGTTTGCTGACAAAAGAAGCCTTTGAACATAAGCAGCAGCAGTCCGTGTATTGCATATGAACTAAAATTCTCATGCATAATTCACGTTTGACTCAGATCTTGCACAGTTCCCAGTGGAGAACGTTACCATTGACTCCAGATATCATAAGGAAGAGATGTTGCTACGGTGGGATCCTATCTGAAGAGACCTTGAATACTGAGCTTTGTTACTGATCTACCGTTTTTCTTGAACTAGACTTCATGGCACTCAGAAATGTAATCTCAGTCCACACTCGTGTTTGATTACAGAATGCCCTGTCTATTTTGTCAAAAGATATGTTATCTTTCAGAAGAAATTAATGGCTAGGAAAATGTGAGCATTTGAGAATGTAAGCATTTGAGACACCCGCAAAGAAAGGAGTTTTGGAAAGGGCTTGCTGTGGATTACATGTTTGCTCCCCCTTTTTCTTCAGTGGCCAGTGAAAGATGGTGTCCTAGTCTCTGAGGAGGAGGTGGCCTGCTTCATGTCTTCTGCAGGCATGTTCATTGCACACATTGAGAGCTCCTTATATCCATCCATTCCCTTTGTAGTCTCCTTATGTATCGCTCATCTGCCAGCCACCTCTGCCTCAGGGATTCCCACTAACCTTCACACCAGCTCTGTCATGCTTTGGGCTCAGTGTGCTCCTCTTCTCTTGTTCGTGTACACATACCCTCTGTTTTATTCTCAGATGAGAGATGCTGTGCACATCCCATTTCCCTTTCCTGCCATTCTCCTCCTTACGGGGGTGGGTGTTGTGATGGCATTAAAAGAGCTGTGTAAGGTAATTTTTTCCCAGAATGTGAAACAGAGTCTCAGTTGGTGAAGGTTTTTGCTGTGTTAATAGTGTGTCCACTTAGAGAGCAGAAGGTACTGTTATAAGCTAGAATGAGGGTACAAACCGGCTTGGAAGAAAAAATAATCTGTTATCAAGCCTGTTAGGAAAATAGGTTATACAGTTTTCTGCTATAAATTGCAGAGGAATCGAATTGGAAATGGCGAGGTAAATATTTCTCCATGACAGCATCTGTGCTTATGGAGAATGAATTCATGAACTCAGTGGACGTCATTATATTTAGTATTCTTGGATTGAGGGACAAACCCATGTCAAGTCAGCTTAGGGCAGATTGTCACATTTAGCCTGTGAATTGTTGCAGTTTTTATTTTGCAACATGTAAGAGAGAGCACATGTGCTAACAGTGATTGCTTCTGGATACCCATTTCTAACTTTTTCTCAGTCTGGTCCCCTTGAATTGACTTAAATCGGGATCCAAAATGGATCAACTATTCCAGCAGGAAAAAATATTGCAATGCAATGGTGGGTTTGCTGTCATTGCAGCATTTGACATTTCCTGTACACCCCCCGCCCCACCCAAATGCATGTACTCCACAAATTTTAACTGTAGACCACACGTGGAAAGAGGATAGAGAAAGGAGAACAAATGTCCGGAAAAAGGCTGTCATTCTTCCCTCATGACCAGACCTATAAAACATAATTACACAGGTAAGGGAGGTGCTAAGGGAGGGATCTCTGTCATAGGTAAGCCACCTCACTGTAAAGAAGCATTGAAATGTCTTCCTGTCTCTCTGAATTCCAAACATTTGGGGGTTTTGTCCAAAAAAATTTGGGGGAGGGCATTTTTATAATACCAGTAACGGAGATTCTGGTGGGTTGGAGAAACCTTTTCATTAAAAATAAATTTAAATCCTCTGAATCTGCCTGCATGCCCTCCAGTGGCTGTAAAACTTTGCCTTACTGGGAGAAGCATCTCTGGAAACAATTGTAAAATGTTAGCAAATCCACCCAGAGGGATTCCCTCTGCTGTAATTCCATCCTCCACAGAACATATCTGTCTCTGTACACGTAAGTCCCAGGACAGCTGCAAAGTCAGGCTAGCGGAAATTAAGTTCACAAATTAAGCTTCTGCAAAAATAGGAGCTGCATTCCAGATCTGAGGTTAATAGCCAGAGTAAGGGCTTGGTTCTGACAGAAGCAAAACACCTGCAAATCCGCTTCAGATCAGTCTGTATTAAACTAGTCCCTTTTGAGCAGTTTCAGCAAAAACATCTCGAATTTGATGGGATCTGGAGGTCTCTCTCCCTTTTTCACTCCAGAGACAGGATCTTTGGGACAAGATGAGGCTGGCAGAAGGAACCTCTCATGCTGTACCAGGTTGGGGAATAGCGGAGAGGGAGTATGATAACACGGGCTGCACAGTCAAAATCCCAATATTATTTTCCATACTTACCAACATGGAATTCACGTCTAAAAATAAAGCAGGAAGGAAGATTCCCCAAAAGCACTCAGTCCAGCTGTCGTCCTCTTTGTTTAGAGGAGGGGAAAAAAGAAAAAACAAAAATAAGTGGTTTCCAGACCAGAAAACCCTTGAACAGGCCACCCAGATGCCGGCCAGAACAGCAGCACCTTGTGCACGTGACCGGGTGGCCAGCTGCCGTCTTTGGAGGCTGTAGCCTGTGCTTTGCTTGGCCTTTTCTCCTTAGCATTGTTTGAAGGTCCATGAGTGCATCCAGCTGCCGTATATCTAGAGTGTTGAGGCTGGGATAACCCAGATACCAGCCAAACCTGAGCAGCATTACTGCTTCCCGAACCACACGGCCGTTGACGAGTTGTAGCTCCTGGGGTTTTGCACCTGGGTCCAAGACGCGTTCCTCCTTCGGGAACAGCCTCGCAGCCCCAGTGCTGTGCCAGGTTTCCCGGTGCTGCCAGGTTTCTGCCTCTGGCACTGTTCATTTGCTGAGCAGATAATCTGTCATGGATAACGGAAGGGCGACTTTAATGTAAGTCTGGGCAAATAAGTATGAAAGATCATCACGCAGGTGGTTTGGACAAGAGTGGTAATCATCAGTAATTTTCATTTGTTGAAAGAAAAAGATTTTGAAGAGATCACCTAATTATCTTTTTCTTCCTTTGTAGATCACCAGATTAAAAATTGACAGAAACCCCTTCGCTAAAGGTTTCAGAGATTCTGGGAGAAACAGGTAACAGGAGCTTGTTTGTCTTTCCTCACTGATCTCCTCTCTCCTTCCCCTGATGAGGGCACAGGGCATGCGTCTAAGGGTGAGGAAGGCGTTTTGTGATCCTAATTAATTTTTACAGGAGAAGTTTGCCATACACTAGTTCTTAGAGGAATTAGGACTGTTTTACTTTGCCTAAACAGATCCAATGTACAATGATGGCTTCCTTAGAAAATACTTTCCAGGTTAGACAGCTAGACTGACCCCATTTCTTTTCAGAAGTTTCTTCCAGTGCTGGTCCTACCTCTGCCTGGATCCTGCAGTCCCAAAACCTTGAAAGAGGGTTTTAGCATTCTTAGGCAACGTATCTGTAAAAACAGCTTATTGCTTTCCTGCTTGACAACATTTGTTCTGAGACTTTTTTTTTTTGCTGTCATATGTTTAATTTCCTGTTCACTGCTACCTCAATACCCCTTCCGTCACCACTACTTTCAAGGCTGTTTTCACTGTATATATGTATTGCTCTTGTTTTTATTTCCTGCTGGATAATTAATTTATTTATGCTCACTTCTATTATTTTCATGTTCCTTTGGGCTTTACCATTTGTTGTTGAGAAACACAATTAAAACATTCTTTAGCATCTCTGATAAGTTATTAGTAAACTGTTCATGTATTAGTGGTATGGTGCCATGATATCCAAAGAATTAGGTAAAATAAATGAACTTCTAAAAATACTATAGAGTTTCTTAAAAAAAAAAAATTTTTTTTTGTTACTAAAATGAATAACAGAGATAGAAAAATGGGGGGCTGCAGATTGTAAAACAGACAAATAGGTCACAGGCTAAAACTCTACAAAATAATGAAAGTCGTAGGAAAGAGGACCTAAACACTTTTGCTTTATTATACACAGAAATGGTATGAAAGGCTGAAAGGCAATTTTTTTCTTTTAATTTTCACAGGAAATTCCAGAACTTGGAGACAAATGCTTGCTTTACATTAGAAGAAAAAAACGAGTTTCTGTTAGGTTTGCAGGGTAAAAGTGCAAAAATGTTCTGGTTTCAAACTATTTCAGTTTTTCCTCAGCGATGTCAAATGGTTTCACTTTGTGTTGCTTAATTTTGTCAAGATTTTTATGAAAAGATTAAGTAGAACACCTTAAACATTATTTAGAATGCATTGTATTTTAATAACACAATAGTAAAACAGGAACTTGAATCCAAAAACTTTTGTATTAGTAGAAGACATGACCACGTTATCAAAAAAGAATAAGAAAGTCCAAACAAAATGTTGCAACTTCTTCTGCTGTTCATGAATGCAGCAGAGTGTGCAGCAGATCTTAGTATTTCAGATCTAAATGATGTGGGTATCCTTTAAATCAGTGTGACAAAGGCTTTAAGCATTAAATTAATTATAGAATTAGACATATATGACTATGTTACAAGAACCCTAGGGTTGTAAAGCAAGACTCTGAGTGTGCAGACCAGAGTGAAAGTCGTGTGCACAGCCCTCATTTGCTGGCCCCATGGGCACTGTAATTCAGTTTTTACTTGCATGCTCCTCTTGTGTGTGTTCACCAGGACCGCTACCTCATTTATGGTGTGGTATGGGAAGCGTTCAGTGAATGGGCAACTGGCCAGTGTTTCCCATCACCCGTTTAAATGCTACACTCTCCATGATCACAAAGAAGGCATCTTACTGACCTAGCGACTTCCTAGCTCAGCTCCTCTGTTCTCATCTTACTGGAGCTATGCAAAAAGATGTTACCACCTTTATTTAATTCCCGCCGTGAGCGTTAGTTCTGATACTTGAGGCATATGTGACTTTTAGTCTGCTCTCCTCCCCTGCGTGGGGGAAGTAGTATGTGCCCCGGGTACAAGGTGTTCCCTGTGTGCAGAGATACAGCTGCACTGAAGGCTGGGCTTAGAAGAGGGATTGATGCAGTTCCAGGTACATGGTGGGCTAGATTAACGTGGAAGGCATTAATAAGGTCCCAGCCCAGTGAATCTGGACAGTTTCCTGAAAAGGTTGGGAATTACTGATCTTTGTAGCTCATTGATTTAAGAAAGGGCAGGAAATTGCTACACGGCTGCAGCTGTGGGGAGGGCTCAGTAAGGCTCTCTGCTGATGTAAAGAGGAATTAAAATCTTTAAGGTATTACACATCAAAGAGAGCAGCCTGAGGCTTTAGGAAGAAAAAATAGGCAAAGGTATTTGCAAGCATATATAGCAGTCAGGCGCCTGCCTCACAAGCAGTGGTCTGGCTAAGGTTGCATCGCTGTTGTCAACTAGCAGAGGACACTAAGGCTCAGCTGCTCCCTTTAAAGAGGACACATACATAGACGTACACATAGGAGGGAGAAAAGCATCAAGGTCCAAGCTGGTGTGGAAAGGACTCTCCAAATGGGACTTTTAACTGTGCTGGCTGGCTCCTCTTCCCCTTGTGACTTTCTAATCTCAACAGGATCAGTGGTCAATCTGAGTGACGATCATGATGCTCTATAGCTTCCCACATCCTCACAACAACTTCGGTCAGCTACGGTGCATCAGGCTGTAGCTGGAGAATGTCCCACTGAAAATGTAGGCCTCCTTTGAAAAAGAAACAGGGTAATTTGAAAAAGGGGCCATTTGTGAAGCAGGCAAGTGTAGTATATGTCCAAGCGGTTTTCTGTATAAGGTGTTAAAAGAAAAAAATAAAAGTGTGGCAGCAGCAGGGGCCACAGAATGTCTGAGGCTGCTCCAGGGCATCATATCCCAGCGACATCGGGATACTGAATCAAAGCCATGGTTAGAGTTTGCCAGCAAATGATGGAGAAAAAAAAAAAAAACATTGGAAAAAATAGAGCATGGTGGGAGAAGAGGAACTCTTAGGCCACTTCTTTCCTAGGACATTTCCTTTCTGCTTTGTGTTGAGGCTTTTCCATGAAACGGAGGGGGATGTTTTTCCTTCACTTATTCTGATATTGTTTCACTGTTGTTGCCTGCTGCAGAAATTATGGGATTGACTCTTGTTTTTAAAACTAGTTTCCCACTTAAATCTTTCACTTCCATCGGCTCACAGCCTTCCTGTATGGTTCCTTATGACTGTGTTCTCCCTTCATTAGTACAAAAGACTGCTAAAAACCTGCTGCTCTGGGACACCCCATCATGACGTAACTGCCTGTATCCATCTGGGGGAGCGATCTTTTCATGGACCCCTTCTTGGATCTCCTTCAGTTGTTTGCATGGTTGTCTCCCTTCACAGCTGACTGCCTCAGTCCTTGCGTTGGGAGAAAGAGCAGTGAGGTATTTCAGAGGGAAGGATGCAAATAGCTCAGCAGCTGGATGTTGTTCTGCAGTCTTTGAGCACTCAAACCGTGTTAACTAATGGTGTTCAGCAGTCTAGCCATTAGCCTTTATGGATTAGGGAGTTAGCCTGTGTTAGAAGGCTGAGTCTTAGTTCCTGGTTATTAGAGATTCCCTCTACATGATTTTTGGTCCCTCTCTGCTTTATCTGCAAAAGCACGTGAAGCATCTGTAAAAGTGAAACAAGAGAACTGGTCCTGGTGGTGAAAGGATACCTTTGTAACGTACATACGAGGCAGGTATTACTTGGTTGCTTTCCTGAACTTCAAGAGATTGAGAACCAGAGTTTTTGACGTATGGAGCTCAGCTAGCCAAATGTTTGGGTAGTGAGGGTGCAGGTTTAATGCCACAGAGCCTATTTTTGGAGATTGAGTAAAGTTCACTTGACAGTGGGATGCTTGTGGGAGCTCCTTATCCAGGAGGAAGCCAGAAGGGACAACAGTCAGGAAACCCAGCAGGGTGAGGGAAGAAAAAAACCTAAGCTGAAGGCAAGCAACAGCGTTTTCCTTTCAGATGTGGGCAGCTGAGGTGGATAAAAGTTGTTTGTGTTGGAAATGCTCTTTGAGCTTTTGTCTAGGGTAAGAGAGCCAGGAGGGTGCTTGGAGCCAATAGTTCGGCTTCCCCAGAGAACAATGAAACAATGACCTGAATCCTGCGTGCAGCGGGAATGGCAAGGTCGGCCATATGGGATGGATTATGGAGGTGCACAGATAGCTCGTACATCTTTTTTCATTTTTCAGACAATGGAACTGTTTCATTTATTGCCTATTATTAAAACTTTATAGCACTAAAAATAAAAAAATGAATGAAAAAGAGAGAGCGAATTTTGGATACCTTTTAAAGGACTGACCTTATTAAAATAAAGCTGGCAGTGAGTCCTCTTCTGATACTTTTTTTACTTGCTTCATAAAGATGGTGTGAGAGGGGAGGGTTTATGGCCTGATAGACAGTTTGAAGTAAATTTCTCAGTGCAGTTCTCTGGAGGAGAAAGTGGATGCCACATGGATAATATTCAGCACACTTGGTACCAGAAGCCTTCACCAAAGCCCAAAAGAAGTTGCTGAGATTTCAGAAATGCTGAAAAAAATTCTTTTTTTGTCAGCATTTATTGCTGTCCCAAAATGTCTCCTCATTGGCCAGGTGGGGTTTGTTTTCCCTGTTAGGGGCTGGAACACCCACAGAATGGCCCTCCAGTATTTCTGCTGACTAGGAGAGCATTACCTTTCTGTCCTATGTTGGAGGTCTGTGATGTGGCTCTGGATGTCTTGGTACCACACAAATGTCATAAACTGCTGTGGGAGAGAGGGTTGTTAGAGTTGACAGCAATGGAGTTTCTTGATTCTCACCCCCTCACCCCACCATTTTTTTACAACAGGTAAGGAAGAAGAAAAAATATATATTGAAAAGTTAGGGATAGAGTTGTAAAATCAGTCATGCAAAAGTGGCGTGCATTCTGACCCAAGCTGTTTTTGCATGGCTGCATGTTGTTTTTCTTCAATGCTCCATACGTGGGGTGGTAGGTGCCTATCAGGTTAGCGCAAGAGGCTGCTGTCTCGTGGATGGAATAATGCTGTCTCATGCATGGAATAATCTGAAAGTTCAGTAAGGATATGTTCTGCTTAGATACTATTTCAGAAACACTCACAACATTTGTTCTGCACAAAGATTAAAAAAAAAAACCAAAACCAATCCAAACCAGGAAAAAAAGGATGATCTATACAGAGACCTAAATTTGTGTATAGGAGAACTGGACATTGAGTTCAGTCACCCACATACTTAGGGAGGGTGTTTTATAATGCATGTTCAACATGTGCACACCTCTGGGAGAATAAAGGACTCTCATTTGGGGTAGGAAGAGGAAAGAGGTGAAAGAGGTGGCTTTAAGCCACCTGTGGAATTTGGCATCTATTCTTCAGGTAACTGTGGCTGCAGTGCTGCCCAGAGCATTACACGGCAATCTGTGTACCCAGTGAAGCCACAGTGTTGCTGCCAGCAGTTGCAGTGTGGAAAGGGGAGGGTGACAGGAGCTGTGTCCACAGCAAAGGAGCTGTTCTAGACCTGCTCCCTCGGAGCAGGAGGAGGTGGGTCCCTGGTGGCATGCCTCCTTTCCCTGGCATACAGGGCAGGAATAGAGCAGCTTTGCAAGCTGCTCTGGCACACTCAGTGCTGCCATTTACCCTCTGTGGGCCCTCAGGCACAGTGGAGTCCAACCCCTGAAAGCAGTATGTTATTCCTGATTTACTCTTTTATTTCTTCTTTTTATTATCTCCTGACCATTCTCTTTTTTCCTTTTCTTTTAGAAGTACAAATTACACGGTACTTGCGAGAACTGTACTGATACAGGGGAAAGTGGTAGACAGAGAGCTCGAAACTTTGAACTGTGAGTCAAGCTGAGCTGAGAATGATGCAGGCTCCAGGCAGAGGCAGGGGTAATAGCTTTAACCTGCCTTTACTGCTTCCCTGAGCCACCTCCTGTTAGGGGTTGGATTTTACTGGAAGGGCAGAACTAGAAGGCAGATGCTGGTGCAGAGTGGGGTTATGTGCATGGGGATCTAATGACTGAGCCAGACTGTGTGAACACCGGTTTTAGTGAGCTGGCCTCCCTACTTCCCCGCACGATCCTTGTGGCAGACGCAGAGCAGCTGGATTAGCACAGCTGGAAATTTCAGTCTGCATTTCTGGATGTATTACTTGGTTTTAATCATCAAGGCAGGGCCTTTCAACAGTAGGTCTTGTTGCATTGCGACTTGCTCGGGGCATTTTATGCCCCTTGGATATAGGGTAGCAGAAGGTCCTCCCTCAGTGTTTGGGCTGGGGATTGTTTATGAGGCTGCAAAAAGGTACCGTTCTCTTCCCAACTGCGTGTGTTGAGAAGCAGATGGAGTCTGAACATGTGTGGCTTTCTCACACAGGGAGCGGAGGAAATCCTGTGGGTGGTACCGGTAGTCGAAGAGCTGCTTTTGCACACAGAGCCCAGCTTAGCAGATGGGTTCACATTCTGCGCTGCCTTGCTGTCTCTGAGCTCCATGAGCTGGCAGAGGCCACTGTATTAACCAAATAGTTTTGTTGTAATGTGCTCAGCGCTAGTGTGAGACTGCTATGCAGAGATGTCTTCTGTTTCTACTTCTAACAGCTTAGCAGCTAATAAACACCATGCAACAACCTCTCTTCTAAACCTCCTCTTAAAATACAGAGTTTGGTTTGCCAACTCCAATGTATTTAAAGCATCCGAGCTTCCGGGGAGACTTTGGAAAGTTAACTGACTGAGTGGAGGCACGTGCAGAAAGACATTTTCAGAAGCAAAAGGCAGCTCCAGTATCAGCTCAACATCTGATGAGAGGCTCTGGGGATGTTAGAGCCTTTTGCATTGAAAGGGGATATGTTCTCGCATTTGATGAAGCATCTCTAGTTGTGTTCGGTCAGTGCGAGGGCTATAACTTACTGCTGGAAAAGAGGCAGGGAAAGGCGAGGAATGGGGAGCTGAGCAATGTGCAGCTTCCACAGAGGGGAACCTTTCCTGGGAAGAAACTCCAGGGCGTTGTCTCGTAAAGAACATGGGGGCCTTTCCCTGATAATGCATTTATGTCCTCACTGAGCCTGTGGACTTAGAAACTTTCAGCAGAACTACCATTCTGTGGTGAAAATCAGAACAAATGTGAGACCCCAGCCCTTCAAGAAAACTGAGCAATGTGCAGCTTCCACAGAGGGGAACCTTTCCTGGGAAGAAACTCCAGGGCGTTGTCTCGTAAAGAACATGGGGGCCTTTCCCTGATAATGCATTTATGTCCTCACTGAGCCTGTGGACTTAGAAACTTTCAGCAGAACTACCATTCTGTGGTGAAAATCAGAACAAATGTGAGACCCCAGCCCTTCAAGAGGAAAAGTTCTTGCTTGATTTTTGGCTTTTTCTCTTTGGTACTGTCTTTGCGGTGAGTTAGGGACCCAAAGCAGAGATGGCACTGATCTGTTATAAAAAACCTCTTATGCATTTCTAGTTGAAGTCCAAAACCAAGGAGATTCCCTTTTGGGCGGCTTCCCATAGCACTTCAAAGCAGTGTCCAGAACTACGAGGTGGCAGGGAAAGGCAATTCCCAAAATCTCTCTGATTCTGAAGGCTGAATCCCAGACCTCCCTCATTTGCATCACAGCTTGCACCCACGAAGTGTGGAAGCCTTGAGGAGCTGATGGTCATGTGTCCCCTGCAAAGCAGACAGAAAGTTTGGGATCCTTGTTAAAAAAAGAAAAAGGTGCTGGAAGACTGTTAGGAACTTTTGAAATCTTGGGCTGGGGAGACTTCATTTTACTCTAGTGGCTAGCACCTGTGCGGGAAGGCTGGCTTGAGGAATTCACAGATGCCAAGGTGACCTTTCGGTGGCTGCTGGCAGCCTGTCAGGCGAGGTCGGAGCCCTCTTCCCCCGGCATTGATACCCTTGCCAGCTGACTGACATTCTTCTCTCCTTGTTTTATTTTCATTGCACAGGACGGGGCTGGAGGCCATTATGGAGACCTATGCCTTCTGGAGGCCCCCCGTGCGCACTCTCACCTTTGAAGACTTCACTACCATGCAGAAGCAGCAAGGTGAGCATGCAAAGAGCTGTAGAAAGAGCAGAAGAAGAGGGTGTAAGAGCAGCCACGCACTCTGCTGTGCGTCCAGCAGCTGGGACGGGGTTCATGCAGCTCGTTGAGCTCTTGACTGCTGTGAAAGGACACCGAGCAGAGAGGATAGATGGAAATGGTGGACAGGCCGTGCCTTGTGAGGTGCAGTGCAGCCACTTCATCTCCCTGGTGTCCCCACTGCACCTAAGAGCTAGAAGGAGGAGCAGGAAGGAGCGCAAGGTTGGGAGAACCAGCCCAAGTACACGGCATGAGTTAAGTGTGAAGAGAGCACAGAGAGACTGAGGAAACACTCCAGAATGTCAGACAAGTTGTTCTCCATTTACAGTTAGAGTTTGCCATTTGTGTGGCAACACAAGAAGGGATGTGTGTCTTCTGGAAGCTTTAGGAGACCAGAAATGTGCCTCCCCCAGGATCATGCTGCCTCACTTTCAAAACCTGGTGGCCTTGCTGGAGAGAGTTTCTGCTCCTCCTTCTAGCTCTTAGGTGCAGTGGGGACACCAGGGGGATGAAGCGGCTTGGAAGAATTGTTGGGCAGGCCAAGTGTTTTCTACTTGTTCATGCTGTGTCTTTTCATAGCTCCTGCCCTTTACATCTCTCATTTGTTAAGTAGGGCTTTCGTCTCCAGTTTCAGACTGTGTTACTGTATTTTTTTTTTCTTGCACTCATAGGACTTCCCCATTCACTTCATTGCAGCTACTTCTAGTTAAAAACACAGTGATCACTGGGAAGAGAAGTATCAGGGCAACCTGGTACTTTTTTTAATCCAATATAAATGCAAGAAAAGAAACAATCCAAAGACGCATTCAAATGTGACACCTGTGAGGTTAAACAATCAAAACCAAATGCATGCCCTGTGTAGCAGATTCTCCAGCCTTTCACATTTGAGCTTGACATCACCCCAAAGCTTTCCTCTAGACCTCAGATCCGCCTGGGGATGGCATGGCCTCCTCCAGAGGAAGGGCAGCAGCAGTGGCTGCCGGGGCTGCCCATCGCAGAGCAGGAGAGGTTTTGCACAAGCTCGGGGGCATGTGTCGAGGAGCACTTGCAGCGAGGCGTACCGTCAGAGATGGGTTAAAACAGAGATTCAGAAATGTTTTCATCACCCACCTAAATAGAAACATAACAGAAACATAACAGCCTCTCCTCCTGGTCACGGTTGCTGAAGCAGCCTCCCTCCTCTGTCTCACCCCCTATTCAGGCTTGCGCACCTCCCCTCCTCCCCCCTCCCGTTGGTTATCAGATAACATCCTAGTGGCAAGTCCAGCTATTGCTTACGTGGTAAGGTAATATTAGGAAAGGAAAATATTTAATGTATTTTTAGCTTGTTTTAATATAGTTTGGCAGCTGAAAAACCAGGAAGCAAGCCAGTACCCTGTGACCAGCCTGCTCTGTGCAGACCACTACCACCGGGCCACCGACCACTAGGTTTAGGGTAGCCCTTAACTAAAGTTGTGTACACTGGTCGGTCTCAAAATTTAAAAACAGTGCTCTCAAGCTCTGCATTTAGCCATGCGAAAACAACCTCAAGATAATAAATCAGAAATATTCCCTCCATCATAGTGCTCACCTCTCCAGTGGTTGCTGTAACAAGCTGACCCCTGGTCTCAGTGATAGCCAAGGTACAAACATACTCTATTTTAATTTCTGGCTGCTGGGACAGCCCCCAAGGGCCAGCACAAATATGCTGGTCTGGAGGCCTTGCAATTGCTGGCAGAAAGAGCAAGAAATGCTGAGGTGGCTTTAAGCCATAAGTGATTCTTCCCTCCAAACCTAAGACGACCAGGATGTACAGTGCCCAAGCACATGAACTGTGTGACAGGTGAGTAAATCACTAGTGTTTAACAGCTGACTTCAGCATAAGCTATTGCACCTCAGATCCTCTGAGCCTTAGCCAATCTTTTCACGTAAGAGACTTGCCTGGGACTCTACTCCTCTCTCCCACCTGAAGCTTCACTGCTCTGAGCTGCATACTGTTATCTCATACCCCTGCATATTTATGAATTAGAAGTTTTCAGGGTATTATTTTAATAAACAGACATTTTAATTCTAGATCATGCTGTTGTCTCCAAAGCTAGGTGAATATGTGGAATTTCTGAATAAACACTTGAGGAATTGCAAGCCTCCGTTTTATCCCTTGAATTGTTAGTTGGGAAACTGCACTGAGGCTACATGAGACTTTTGGTTCTAGATGTGTCCACTGCAGCTTAAGAGGAATGCATGCTTACTGCAGAGAGACAAGATGAGAGCAGCAAAAGTGGCCACATGCCTAGGAAGAAACATCATTGATGAGGAGCGAGTTATGGTTGTTCAGCCTCGTGAGGAGGGAGAGAGTACACGATAGTACTGAAATAAGATGCTGTCTGTGGTGGATAAGAAAAAAGCAATAGGCTCCAGTTATATGAAGCCTAGTGAAGGGCTACAGATCCCCTGTAGGAACTGTGGAATTCAGCCTTGATTTTCTAGAGATGAGTCCCCCTTACTTTACAATGATGCTTTCTGGGGCAGAAGCTTGGAACTTCAGCAGTATAAATATGGTGCCTTTGCTGCTTTCCAGCTAGATTTTTCTGTGCTATGGATTGCTATGGATCCTTAGCTTTTCTTTTATCACTTGGTAATTTTTTCATGAAATAAAAGTGTTATCTGCCTTTTCCAAAACCATTTTGTCAAATCCAACTGAATATTTTGGTTAAGTTAAGTTAGTTAGAGATTTGACTGATAGAAATAACTGTATAGGTGTGATGGATTTTTGGAGAGCATTTGAGTTATTGCCACGTGTGCTATCTTGGAAAAGTTAGGATTAGCGTGTATTAAGAAATGAGTAGCTGACTGATCTCAAAGCTGACGTGATAAATGTGAAAACACCATCCAGTAGGGATAGTCCCGGTATTGCTCTGCAGAGACTGGTTCCAGTACTAACTTGTCCAGAACTAAATGAAACAGTGCAGCTGCTGAAAGGTACAAATCTCATAAAGACTGCAAAGTGGTCAGTAATGATGGGGACAAAGATATGAAGAGCAATAGAGATTGCTTAGTAACCTGCATGCATTCAAAAAAAGCGTGGCTTTTAGTTCAGCCAGATACAATATCATGTGTCTAGGAACAAAACGTAGGACACACATACCCACCGAGTGTGCTGGAAAGTGTTAGCACTGACAAGAACTTGGAGGTCTCAGTGGATAAGCCACTGCATGTGCAAGGGACCGTGTATGTAATACTGTGATAAAAAGGGACATGCAATCTCTGGTGTAGAAAAAAATAGTGGTAAGCAGTAGGGAGACAATTTCTTAGCTGCAAACTGAGATTACAACATAGTCTTCTACTGTATGTATTTCTAAAGGGTGGAAAGAGATTGAAGAGGATTTAGGAAAAAATGTAGAATGATTTGTTGGCTGGAGAAGATGCCTGAGAATGAAAGCTCAGTTTGCATAGTTAATCAAAAAGAAGATCAAATACTGAATCTTTACGGCCTATACTATGTTACAGAGGGAAGAATACGTGGTAGCTTTGTGTCACCATCCTCGATAGACTCTTGTGACTGCAATTTCCATGTTTTTATGCCACAACTCTGTGGAACATGCTTCATTACGTTGGCTCTGATTTTTCTACTCTAACTGAATGGTCATTCCTTTTTGTGGGATGTTACGAGATAAGGAGGACAGAAGTTCCCCCTCATCCACCTTCTTCATACAATTAATTTTTTTACAGGTTTTTATGTCCCTCTTCTGTGCTTCTCACAGTGAATAGCACCAGTCATTTCTTTTCTCTTCAAGTGGGAAGTTTTCCAGGTCCTTAATAATTTCTTTAAAAACAAGTCTGCACGGAGTATTCCAGATGCATCCACATGATACAATTATCTAAAGGTATTATAATTTTTTCCACATTATTCTTTCTCCTATTCAACGTGCATCCTAGTGCTTTGCTCATTTGTTTGGCCCAAGCTGTATGTTGAGCAAGGGCCACAGTGACACATCAAATCGATACTCGGCACGCTGGATGCAGCTGTTTCATGCAGGGATTAAATAACTTTCTAATCTACACAATGATAGGTTTCAGCTGCCACACAAACTGGAGAGCCTGATATCATGACCAGTCACACAGATGCCTGGTGTGGCTGACTCTAGCGGTCCATGAGCTTTATTTGCACGAGTTGCCATTGAAGTAAAGCGCATCAGTAAGTCTCTGCAGGTCTGTGACCTGAATGGTCACCGTATTGTCCTACCAAGGAGAAGAACATGCCGTTTCTGTCAGTGAAACCCTCTGACCTGAGTACAAAACCTCTCTTTTGAAGCATGCAATCAAAAAGTCATCGCGGCTTCACAAGGGCAAGCACCACGTTTGATACAATCACAGCAGATCTGCAGCGAGTTTGTCCCCTCGAACAAAAACTTTGCAAAAACTTTTCATCAGAAAATGGCAGTCCAGGAGAGGCTGACCTTCTGGAGAATGATGTCACCTGCTCTGCAGTCTACTTATTGCTAGGGAAAAAGGGGGCTTGGGATCATTGAATGCACATGGCAATGAGGTGTGGGGAAAGCCAAGAATCTATTAAAGTCTTTAATTGGAATACATTTTCAAAATTTAGATTGAACCTCATCCAGATTCTCATTATTAAAAATATGTGGCTCAGTTTCTTGATTTTAACAGGGAACATAAAAAAAAAAAAAAAGAAGAGAGGGAGGAAAAAGAAAATAAGAGTTCCAGTAACTCTGGATTGTGTCACTTTCCAAGAGTAAAAAGAGCCATTGCTGGCTTCTATGTGATACGCAGTTTCCCACAGGATATTGAGCTGAGCAGATCGCTATCAGTGACTGTAAGTTTTGCCAGGACATAGAGACTAGAAAGGCAATGTGACAATGCTAGAATAGTGATCAGTATCTGATCCTTCCTATAAAAGCTGATGACTTATGCAAGAAGTAAAATCGAAGGTACCATGGCAGCTGGTAAAAAGAATTGCATCCTAAGCAGAATTTCAGGACCAGTACGAGAGTCACACGATGTGGTATGTTGGCAGGTTTGCAGCACATAAATTTTTACTTCACCATTAAATTACTGTTTTGATACGCGCACACCAAGTCCGCAAGAGTTAAATGTCTTAGCTTTGACTGGTGAGTTCTCAAGGCAGCTTTCCTTTCAAACGGGGTTTCTTCGCTTTAATAAGTGCCTTTGCTAGGGACTCTACAATTGCTTTCATAGACTCAACCTGTTCTCCATCAACCTGAGCATCTCCATTTATCTTGCACTGGAGACCTGAGGTAGAGAGGCCACCTATTAGGGACTCTGTAAAATCCGCATTAATGGTTCTTGACATTAGCATCAAAAACTTGAAGTTTGTCTAAAACAGTACCGGAGGCAAAGAAGGATGTGCTTCTAGCCGGTAAGACAGCTGTTGCTATCTCTGGTAGCAGCAGATATGCTGCTGTCTCTAGAGTAGCATGCGTGTGCAAACTGGCGATTGAGTACAGCTCCTACCGTCTTCCTCTGAGAGGGAACATCGTAACAGTGCAGTCTTGTGTCGGCAAGGATATGCACAAAAGGCTCCCTCTCCTCTGTGTGGAAGAGGTTCACCCTGCTCATTTACTGCTGGAAAGGAACAATGTTTTCTTGCAGTAGCGATGAGTCCAGACAAACCCTAAGGCTGCATGATATATCAGCAGATGGGAGACAGATACCCTGAGCTGAGGTGTTGCTGCTTTTCCAGCTACCCTGTCTGTAAACATTACCCTTTTCGGGCAGGCATCACCTCTGTCTTGCCAAAGTTTGTCTGTACTGCTTGTTGCTCATTTCTTCTTTGGTATACTCTTCTCCACGTCGGGTGTGGTGCTCAGAGATCTGCCCTGAGTGCACCCATCTGAAAACAGTATCGTGAATGCACAAATGTGTACTGGTGTCAAGTGGAGGGAAGACTGAGCCCTCCAGAACTTCATCTGAAGGCATCAGAGGCGTCTTGAGGCAGAAAGAAGCAAATAACTGTTAAGATCCTTTTGGCTTTATCTGAGATCCCAGATCCCCGAAATAGTGTCTCCCAAAAGAGCGGAGCTGCTGATGTCACAGGAGGCTAAACAACCCATGAATACATCTGCTTGGCCACTTGCCTCCCGACGGCAGCCGTCGGTTCTCTCAGCCATGCCACCAGGATAATCTGGATGCTGCTTCCCTTTCGAAATCAATTGTGAACGGTCTAGGCTATTGGCAGAGGTCAGATATATGGGTTTGGTCTCAATTATCTTCTTGATTCTTTTGACCTTGAAGAGGAGATTGGAAACAGAGCAGTTGTTGCCAGAATTATTGGGATCAAGAGCTGGTTTCTGCTGCATGCTTCAAATGGCTAGTAGATTGCCTCATCTAAACGAAGCAACAGGGAACAAACTGTTCCAGCTTCTTCTCGGTTGAGCTGCAGACATTTTTCTTTAGGGAAGGGGTGTTTCTGGTGCTTCAAGGTCTCATCTTTCACACTGAAAAGCTAAAATACCCTCCCACATGTGACACAAGGGGCTGAGAGGCAAAGTCTGTGCTGCTCCCTGATGACCTGAAAGGAGCCTGAAGCACTCTGTTTCTCCAGGGAGGTGTTTACCCCAAAATCTGATTACTGAAGCCTAAATCTCTGTTATCTCATGGGTGGTGATCAGATTTCACATGAATGAAGGGAAGGGGCAATTATACTTTGAAGATTTGCACAATTTCCTCAGAGCAGCACATTGTTTTGTCGCGAGTAGAAAGTGGCGTGTGCTTTGGGCTTGCCACAATACTGAGACATTTGTCCTCAGTTCAGAAACTTTGAACTACAGTGCCTCTGGGGTTTTATAATTGTTTATTGTATTTTTTCTATCATTTAATATGCTGGAGCTTCCAGGGCCTGTGTTGGTCCAAAGCAGACTCCATCAAGAATGGCAGGAGAGGTTTGCAATTCAGTTTACTTTTGTCACCACCAAAGAAATCGCCATGATTTCAGTTAATCTCAGCTGCAAAGTTGCAGCAGTTTCTGTTGTGACTTTCTGAAGGATTTGTGCCACAGGGACTCCTTTTCTGCATCCTGTTTTCATTCAGTGTCATCTCCTGGGGTAGCTTTCGTTACATGACCCCCTTGCCAACGTCTGTGCCCAGCTGATGATTGTAAATGTGAGGGACAGTGCATAATTATCATTGATGAAAAATTTTCTCTACTCGAGTAGGGTGCTCATCATCCTCTAAGCCTGCGTTGATTCGATCTGTTTGTACTTGAAGAAGGGAAACAGGAGACTTTTCTGTAGGAGCTGATGTACAGCTCACGGAAGTGTTGTGTACGCCCCGTTACAACTGTCTGCACACTAGACAGAAAGTCATGTCCAACAGGCCTTCTCCTGAGACAGCGTGGAGTTGACCCAAGAATACCGTGTGTTTATATGAGGAGCAGAAACCCTTGTATTAAAGACAGTCTGGGGGGACTGGGAAGGGGATATTGTCTCTTACATTTGGGAAAGCTCTCTTGGTGCTCTGGATATAGATGGGAATTGAAATCAGACGTCCTGAATTGTACCTTTTGTCCACATTAGAAAAAAGGGGTTTTTTTTACTATTAGATCTTGAAAATATTTTATCTTGGAGGATGACCGGGGCAAGTTTTATCTCTAACTTTCCTACTGCTCAGTTTGTGTTGCACAAATCTGTAGGAGCTAAAA
Organism: Fulmarus glacialis; assembly: GCF_000690835.1. Classification (NCBI taxonomy): domain Eukaryota; kingdom Metazoa; phylum Chordata; class Aves; order Procellariiformes; family Procellariidae; genus Fulmarus; species Fulmarus glacialis. The sequence continues at coordinate 85,044 of NW_009225722.1, forward strand.
GGAAGTAAAGTGTTATTCTGAGTTGTTCTAGATTTGCCATTAATTCCAGTGATTCTTGTAATTTGAGGCAAACTTATAAAAAAGGTCCTTCTCTATAATTTACTAACCTTAAATAAAATTTCCTTTCATTCCTCACTTTTGCACCACACAGTACATACTTTCCCCCTTAAATCTATTGCTGTAACCAGCTTTTTTGTGCTCTGTGAGCTGTATCTCAAGAAACTACAAAGCACTCTTTATGTTTCCCCTACCAACCCAGCAACTTGGCATGTGGTAGATTTCGGGTCTCATTTGGGCCTTTTAAAGATTTTACCAGCGGATTCATAATTTGATAATTGGCCAAGGGCTCTAGAGAGAAAACAGGCAGCTACACTCCGTGAAGACAGAGATGGCTCTCATTCCCATGAAAGAGGGAAGTTTTCATTCCTAGAAATGGGGAAAGAATGAAGAAAGAGTCCAGCACGTCACAGACCAGGTGTCCCTGTCCTTGCTTGGTGAGAGGACGAGGAAGAGGCATCAAAGCTGTTTAGTTTTCCAAGGTGGTGAAGAAGGCACTCAGACGGGTAGTGGCGGTGCAAGAAGGATATGACGAAGAAGCTTTCAATCCTTCTGAAGGTTGTAGGTTTAAGTTTTGGAAACCTAGGAGTGGAAAGAGAGACCTCGGGCTGTCAGTTATACTTGCAAGACAAAAGTTGTCATGATATGTAAGAGCAGGAGTGACACCTGATTCTGTGGCATTTAGATGCCTGGAGATGCAAGTAGGCATCGAGCAGGACTGGGGCACGTGCTGCTTGAAGAAAAAAAGCTAGGCCTGGCTCTTAAAGGACATGAGATCAGATTATTACAGTGCCACCCTCTGGCCTCATAATCTATCACCTGGCATTCTGCACAAACCTTCCCTCATAAACGTCTCAGATTTCCACCGTTGGGCAAGTACTTAATTTTTGTTCTGTGACCAAAGGAACAGTAACTTGGAAGACAGGGAGTAAGTTTCATAAGCCATGCTTAGGGTACACGCATGTGTGAGTGTACAGAATGGGAAAGGGATTTTACCTTTTTGTTCAAATTTGTTTTCCTGCAAGCATGCCATCACTTTTATTTACTGTTGTGTCTAAGGGTAGACATAAAAACTGGGAAGGGTTGGTCTCTCCCATGCTTTAGAAAATCCCTTTACATATGTGTACATGTCTGTAGAACCTTCACAAAAATCAGACCTTTCAGGAGTGACTTAGAGTATGTCTGCAGGGACAGGCTCCTCTCTCTGTGCTCCACGCTGGCCAGACACATGCCAGCTCCCAGCCAGCTCCATTTGGAAAGCTGGAGAGCTGCATTAGCATGGCTCTGTGCCCAAGTGAATATGAACTGCCTCTCAGGAGGGCTTATTAGCTCAAGCAAAGCACCAGGAAGAGAGCCGTGAGCCAGATGAATGACTAGTGGTCACAGCCCCTCTTTCCCGCACCCTCAGGTGCTCGGACACATGCCTGTCACACGGTGGAGATGCTGACGTGATGGATATGTGTCAGAAGAGGGGCTGTGGCTCCTCCAGGAGACTGATCAGCAAGGCTGTGCACTGATCACTCCCAAGCATCTGGCCTTTGGGCTAGGTCCTGCTCTCATCTGAAGCTGGGAGAAGATGGCTGGGCTGAGACTGTGGGCCAGACACTGTCCTGCTGGGCTGAGTACAGCCTCTGAGCCATAGGCTGGCCATGCTGAACCTGCAGCCCATATCTGTGGCCATGATAAGCTAAACTAGCTTGTAGGTGGAAGTGGGCTGAGCTGTTTAAGAAGCGTTTGCACTCAAAGAAAATAACTTTGTGCTGACTGACACATCAAGATGTAAAATCTTAAGACAAATCACCTTGCAGTTCCCATCCTTGTTAGAAAGTCAAGGCACAAGCTCTGAGGACCCTCAGCCACATCTGTTCTTAATGAGATGGTGAATACCAGGTTATCACTGTCTGAGCCCAACCACATCAAGTGCTGGAGGCTGCTAATGTGGTCAGATAATGGCAGTGATCAAGTTGTCCAAACTACGCTAAAGCTCTTGCCTGTAGCTGTCTGATGAAACTCTGCTGTTGCAGGGCATGGCCCTCATGTTCAGATATGTTGTGCTGACTGCAGCTTCAGCTTGCACTTGCTCTCCTCCCCTGCACTAAACAAGGACTTCAAGGACTGAGAGGTTTCTACGGAGGCACTGCAGGTGATGGTAGCAACCGATGCCTGGAAACATTAGCAAGGAAAGTACGTTGTGTGGTTGAGTCCAAAGTGTGATTTATATGCACCTTTTAGATAAAGGAGGTTGGGTTAAGTTGTGGGTCAACTGACTCGTGTGGTGTCATTTGTAAGAGAGATCCCAGAAATTTTTCCATGCACAATTGCTTGGCACTGATGCTCTCCCCTCTATCTCCCTGTTGCCAGAAAGCTCCCTTGGCTAACGCTGGCTGCTGGCAGATGTGTTTTCCATCTACACTGCAGTGTTAGAAGTTCTCTACGTGACCTGCCCTGTGTGGAAGAGGTCCCTTTTGCCTTTCAGACACCCTGGCATGCTGAATGCTTCAAGAATACTCTAGCCCCTTATTTGAAGGCACATCATACCCATCGACTGGGTATGTTTGGGCTTGCAGATTACCCTGAAATTGTGTCTAACACAAGCTCAGTCTAAAAAAGCAAAAAAAGCAAAAAAAGCAAGGTTCTCTTGGGAACATATAGAGAGACAGCACCATTACCAAGGCTTAGAAGGACACAGGTGACAGGAAGGAAAGACCCGTCATAAGCTACCTGAGATGAAATTTTAACAGCAGTTCTTATTTGTATCCAGATGAGAAGCTACAGTTTCTTCCCTAATCCTTGTGGGCAGGTATTTGATACTGGTGCACAGCCGGCATTTCTATGTGGTGTTCACAAGAGGGAACGCTGGTGTGAGGAAGAAGGTTTGCCATTACACCCCACCCTCTCCACAGGGTTTCCCTGTTTTCCATCATGATTTCATTCTTCTTTTTCTCACCTCCCCTCTTTACCAAAGATTTCTTACTTCTTGGTCCAATTTGTAGTTTTTGACCTTTCTTGCACTAGATCATTCTCCACTCCCCTTCTTTGGAAATGTTCCTGTCCCTCTGATAAGGTCAACTTGGTCATCACTTGTACGCCCAGAGAGAGAGCAGGCTCCTTTCAGGATAGCACCAGGGCGTGGCTAAGCCCTGGACATAACGGCAGGGCACTGTGAGGACGGACACCCTGCCATGCAGGGCAGCGTTCAGATACAAAGGAGGGGAGTTTGAAGTTACAAACCTTGCATTTTATATAAATGTGACTTGCTAAATGCACATACCTGGGACTGATGTATGCAGGGCCAGAAATGATCTTCAGAAGACTGGACACAATAGTAATTAATCACTCCGGAATCATGATAAGTGTGGAGGTGAGAGATACTGTGACATTCATGGTAAATGCTGTTGGTGTTGGAATTATTTCTGGGGCAATAGTGAGTAGAGAAAAGGAACAGAGGAGAATTATTGAGGGATTCATTTTGTTCTTCCTTAAATGTGGTTTCGCTTGACTTAAACCAGACCTAAACATAGCCTTGTGTATCAGTTTAACTAGATTGGTTTGTATCCATGCCTTCCATTAAAATGACATACACATCTGTGTATCTGAGACTGTAGTATGGTGTGGATATACTTGCTGGGCTTGCTGCCATCTCTAGGGGTATTTGGCTGACTTTGTAATAACTACAGTCCAAGTTATAACTTCACAAAAGTCCAGGTTGTGTTTGGCCCATACTTAGTGCTGCCAGCAAAGATGCATCAGAAATATCGTTCAGAGCAGAGTAGAGCTCTTTGCCTTCTGAAGAAAGTGAGCCGAGATGGGCCTTGCTTTGTCTTGTTTCCCATTCTGTTTAAAAGTGTAAAGATTATTCTGCAAATGATCAGGCACTTCAGGCTTCTGCGTTATGCTCTGTTGCAGCAGAATTGTGGTGTGTCCTGTGCTTATGGTTGACATTTGCAGCAAAGCATTCTTGAAAGACACTTGTCAGGTCTGGCATTTGCTCCCGTTGATAGGTGTCTCACCTCCTCCTCATTTTAAAGTTACAGAGAAAAAGAAAAAAATCTTTTTAACTTTGTTTCCTAATTACTATGTTGTCACTTCAGGGTTTTTCTGTTGGCGTGCAAATAGGGATAATTCAGAGCAGAATCACTTTAGTCCCTCTTTTGGGGTAACCTGAAATGTGCAATTCAGTGTTTCAGTTTTGGAACCATTAAGAATACCTGGTAATTGCTAATCAGAGATCTCTACTTACTCTCTGTGGAGACAAAGCCTCAGCTATGGGTATGAGTTGACTATTGTAACTCCTTAACAGAGGTTTAAAGCCTAATGCTTGATGTAACTGGTGTGTGAGCTCTTCTTCTGCATAGTTTTTAAAGGTTAACTATGGGCTAAAGGAAGACTGAAAGAATACATTGTAGTTAATAATTTATTCTACATATTTTATTTCAAACAGATCATTAAATGCTCATACATCTATACATATGTATTTTTACTTATTCTCCAGACACTGTCAGCAAGTAAGTCACCGTCTGAAGTTTGTTCATGAAATATGTGGTGTAAAGAATCAAGTGCAGAATTACTGTGGGTTAAATACATCTCATTTTGTGCTGTATTTGTTTTGTGATTATGTGATCTCTGTATTTTGAGCTTCGATAGCTAAGTGATGATATATGAACTCAGCTGCCTGCCTGCCCTCTCTGTCAGAGGTTATCCTCTTTAGTGCAGGGCTAACAGGAAAATGTGTGTCTCTAGTTGTGTACCTTGGTTCAAACTCACCTTTATCAGCAATTTCAACTAAAATAGACTTTACAATGAAACTAGTTGTGTAAAGGCAAACGTTCCCTTCTGCCGATCCTGCTGCAGTATTGACAACCTGTAACAGACAGGGAGAAAGGCTGGAGGAGGTACCGTCTTAACTTACCACAACAAAATTAGCCAGAGATTGCCTGCCAAAGACTTTAAATGAACCAGGGAAGTATACCTTTTAAAATAAATACAAAATTAGAAATTGTTATAAAAAGTCTTTGAACTCTGGAGCAAAAATGCACTAGCAAGTTTGAGCATTGCAGTGTTGTCAGGAAGGGAATATAGAGAGCCATTTGAAGGAAATATATGATGCCATTTGAAACTTCAAATTTTCTCATTAATTCTAATGGAGAATTTGACTCAATGCTTCTCTTTTTTGCTTCTGAACGAATGTCAAAAGGAGCAGTGGCTTAGCAATAAGCATTCATCCCCATGGTTGGTAATGGGAATGACTGCTTTGACTTAGCAACACAGAAACATGCATTTTTCTTGATGCTGCCTGGGTCAACTGCAGCCACTCCGGGCTGTGCTTACCCAGGGCTGTTTTTCTTCTTTTATCTGGCTCTTGTTTCAAAATTTTTTTAAAATTAAAAAATCCCAAATATTATTAATGTCTCATAGTTATATTTTCACTCTAATGTCCTATTCTGTTTCATCCTAGATGTGTTAGAAAAAGTCAGATATCATAGAATCATAGAATAGTTTGG
>NW_009225723.1:0-212 GCF_000690835.1 Fulmarus glacialis
GGTGTCGGCACCGGACTGTCCCCTCCGGGCCCAAGCGCGGCGGGCAGCTGCTGCGCGGGCAGACGAGAACGGGAGGGACAGCGTGGAATAAGGAGTTTTCCAGAATGCATCATAACTGACAAGTGAACGCAGCCTTCGGCCTGTGCGCGCCCGGCACGCAGGCAGTGAGCGCAAGGACCGGCCTGTCGAGGGTTTTGAGGGCAGGCCAGCGT
>NW_009225723.1:493-694 GCF_000690835.1 Fulmarus glacialis
GCTATCTGCAGTCCTAAAGGGCCCCTGTAACAGCTCTGGCTGTCTTTCAAAATACTGAAGCTTCTCCTTAAGAACAGGGAAAACTCTGTCCTTGACCCATGGGCATTTTCTGCCTACCGTGCGCCTCGGGAAACAGGGATGTCGGTTAGACGTTTTGGGCAGAAGGAGAAGAACAGTGACTTGGCTCAAAACGTCTAACCG
>NW_009225723.1:728-1023 GCF_000690835.1 Fulmarus glacialis
GGAGAAGAACAGTGACTTGGCTCAGCACGCTCTGTAGGTGTGAGGGCTGCCTGAGGAAGAGCAGCAGCAGCTCGTTGCGAAGGTGCGTACCTTGTGGTTGCGCTGCTGTGGGAGGGTGACGTCACGCTGGTGGGCTCCGGAGCACTCTCTGAAGCTGCGTTCTGAGCGAACGTGAGAAAAACGGAGTGCTTTGCAAAGACAAAGGAGGACGGACGAGTATCGGAGAGGCGACCGCGACGGGAGCGCAGGCAGTCCGCCGAGCGGGACGCCGGGACAGGGCGGGCTGCAGGCGGGG
>NW_009225724.1:0-220 GCF_000690835.1 Fulmarus glacialis
TGGGAGAGCACTGGGAGGCACTGGGAGGGTGCTGGGGGGCACTGGGGAGTGCTGAGAGGGCACTGGAGGGTACTGGGAGGGCACTGGGGAGCACTAGAGGGTACTGGGAGGGTACTGGGTGGCACTAAGACGGAACTGGGGAGCACTAGGGGGTGCTGGGAGAGCACTGGGAGGCACTGGGAGGGCAATGGGGAGTACTGGGAGGGAGGTGGAGGGGACC
>NW_009225724.1:357-941 GCF_000690835.1 Fulmarus glacialis
GAGCGTACTGGTGTGGATAAGAGTGAAAGAGAAGGTACTGGGGAACACTGCAAGGGGGGCACTGGGAAGCACTGGGAGCACTGGTGGCGCGTAGAAGGGGAATGAGGCGGTTGCAGGTAATGAAGGGCACTGGGAGGGTACTGGGAGGGAGTTGGAGGTGAACTGGCGGCACTGGGAGCACACTGGTGGCACGTGGGAAGGAATGGGGAAGCACTGGGAGGCACCAGGGAGACACTGAGGGGTACTGGGAGAGAACTGGGGGCACTGGGAGGCGCTGGGAGGGAACTAGAGGCTACTGGGAAGAGTTGGCAGGCAGCGGCAGGAAATGGTGTGACGCAGGGAGGCACTGGGAGGCACTGGGAGGCACTGGGGGCCTCGTAGGGGGAATGAGGCAGTGTTGGGAAAGAACTGGGAGGCACTGGGAGGGCACTGGGAGATACTGATAAGCAGTGGGTGGGAAGCGGTAGGGCACTGGGGACACTGGGAAGGAGAGGGAGAGCTGGGAGGACACGGGGGTGACACAGGGAGGTGCTGGGTGGCCCAGGGGACCCCCCAGGAGGGAACTGGGAGGGAACTGGGAGGCA
>NW_009225725.1:0-235 GCF_000690835.1 Fulmarus glacialis
GAGCCGGCTCGTGTTCGTTCTTCCTCTTCCACTGCCACTTCGCTTTTTCTCTGCCCAACAGAAATTCCTTCCCGCGCCCCCCATCCTCTTCTTTCTCTAACGCTCCTCACTTTCAAATGCTAATAATCCGCAGCACTAAAAGGCTTAGAAGTGGTTCTAGACTGTTTGATCTTTGCCCTGTGATCTACTTTCATCTTTCAGCTTTCAAATGTTACTTTGGATTTACTTTAACCTG
>NW_009225725.1:347-631 GCF_000690835.1 Fulmarus glacialis
GGTTGGTCCTCCACGGTGGCAAATACCGCCGGGCTTTTTAATCTCCTCACGCGGCAGTGCTCTCAGAGGTGCTGCCTGGCCACCCCGAGGAGGGGGGACGGTCTTACCCGCCGGGGAGGGAGGCGCTGGGGGGACAGGGGCGGCCCCGGACACAGCCCGGACCTCTCCCGGGGGACGCGGCAGGCGGGGAGCCGTGGCCCTCCTTCCCCTTTGTAGCTGCACCTCTGGAGAGAAGGGCTGTGGAACCTCCTCCGGACGGCCTCCTCCTTGTCGGAGCAGCGGTA
>NW_009225726.1:0-259 GCF_000690835.1 Fulmarus glacialis
CAGAAACATAATACTATTTGGCGAAAAAAGAAATTACCAGCAAAGGGCCGGGGAGATTAACATTTGGAAACTTATGAAATGTAATCTGCATATCCAATTGATTCCCAGCATATCAGTTGAAAGGATAAAGATGCATATCTCCATGATGGATATTGCATTAATAGGCACATAAATAAAGGTTGAAAAGTCATCACCGAAAGCTTTGAACCTTCTTCCATCGCTTTTATGTCCCATCCGCACGTCTCAGCGCCGTCTTTTT
>NW_009225726.1:394-842 GCF_000690835.1 Fulmarus glacialis
GGGCCCCCCCAAACCCCCTAACCCCCCCTGACACGAGCCCGGGGACCACTCCGGAGCCCCGCTGACCGGGTCGAGGGGAAAGGAGGGGGCTTTGCCGCTGCCCCTCGTAAGGAGGAGTTTTCTTCCGAGGGCATGTCCGCGGGGGTCGCCTTTGCCAGGAACCACGGAGGAAAGGGAAATCTGCAGGGTGAAGGCAAAGCACTTCCTTGCCCGCTGCCCGCCGGGTCTGGCCTTTGGGGGCACCTGCCCGCGGCCCAGGGACCGGCTGTGCCCCGGGCTGGGAGGTGGTCCTCGGGAGGGGCGAAATCCAATTCCCCGCAGGCCGGCGAGGCTGCCCGTGGGACAAGGCTGAAATACTTAACCCTACAAATGGCTCCCTTTGCGGCACCGGCCGCCCTCTCTCTCCCTGTAAAATGGCAATAAATACAACATGTATTTCACTAACTCC
>NW_009225727.1:0-650 GCF_000690835.1 Fulmarus glacialis
GCAGCGCCGTGTGCGTGTGCGTGTGCCTCTGCGTGTGCGTGTGCGTGTGTGTGTGAATGTGTGTGTGTGTGCGTGCGCGTCGCCTTTTTCTTCTCCCTCTCTCCTTCTCTTTCTCTCTCTTCTTGAACTGCAGCTCTTCAATGTGTGCCATTCTTTAGACTTTCAGTCTGTTAAAGGATTTTAATTAGGCCTTGACTCCACATCACCGTAGGTGCCTTTGTGGACTGGTGAATGGTACAAGAGTAGTGTGAATCCAGCCCCCTATCAAAAAGGCAGCCGTGTAAGAATCCCTCTTTCAGCCTCAGACGTGCCACTTCACTACAGCCTGTCTTTTCACTCCCCTTCCTTCGGCTTTTGTGCCTTTTGAAATTATTAAAATGTTAACATGACTGCAGAGCCTTTGATATTTAAGACAAAAGAGGAGGAATTGCAGGCAAGCCAGGCATTCAACAAACTGCAAATGGGGAGGAGGGGGGCGGGAGGGGGCTAGCAAAGCCTTTCTTCCCTTCTTCTGCCAGCTTTTCCACTTCGAGGAATTACTCCTCAGATCCTCACCTCTCTCTGTAGGTATATGTATATGGAATGTATATAAAATAAAACGCAAGCAGATCTATAGGTGAATTTCTGAAGAGGGGGACTTTAAAGACAAT
>NW_009225728.1:0-2026 GCF_000690835.1 Fulmarus glacialis
AAAACCCGGTCTCGGCCTCTGACACCGGTGTTGGCGTCCCGCTCCCCGAGGCATGGAGCCCTACAGCCTCCCACCACCCCAGGCTGCCCGGCTTTCTACACCTCTCCGTCCTTATAGACCCCCCTGTCGAAAAGGCAGCACCCACCCATGGCCAACCAGCAGCCCTCCCACCCTGCCGTCCCGCTCTGGCTTGGGGCTTGCAGGGCAGACGGCCACGGAAAGCCCAAATCTAGCGGGTGGGGATGCTCCGAGGGGGACAGGCTGAGCCCTGCCCGGCGGCCCTGGGGCACACGGGATTACCCCCTTCGCCAGGCCACCGCCGGCTCCGCGCGCTCCCGCTCCCTTCCGCGCGTCTCACAGCAGGCCCCTTCGAAAACCAGCCCAGTGGAAGATAATATTATATATGGAGCGTTTTTGCAGTGTGTTATTCCATTCCCAGATATAGCGAGTTAACTGCAACCGATCCATATGCTCGCAGACAGCTAGGACAGGGCTGATAGAGTCAGTTTTCTGGCAAATCTCTGATGGAAATGGCCTTTTTTTTTTTTTTTTAAAAACATCATGACTCCGAAGGCACATTTGCAACATGCACCCTACAGGACTCTGTAGCTGGAAAACTGAGCTAAATAAATTCAGAGTTCTTCTGCGAGCCTCTTTCATTGCAAGAGTGTGGCCAACTCCTGCCAGATTCGGGAGGGGGGAGGCAGGCTGGGGGTTCGAGGGAATGCCAGCGCTGGGAATCAAGTGATTATGTAAAAATCGTAGCTTTCATTTAAATTAAAAACAAGCTTTTAGCCCTCGTGATGGTGGAAAAAATTGATTTGAGGATAAAAATTGATTTGGGCACACAAACTACTTCACATTTATTACTATTTTTCAAACCATATGATTTTTCTGGAGAATCAGCATCGATCCTTCTGAGTTTAGCAGCGAAGCAGGTCGGCTTGCGGAGGTTCTCCACGAGGCGAGCAGCTCCGAGGGCTCCCGGTCAAAGGCATTATAGAGACGTATAGTATTTTGCATTACAACTTTGAAGATCTGTGTTCAACGGATCTGCGCTCTTCCTGATTTGCACACATCCAGAAAGGGCTGGTTTTCCTCCCTCCCTGTTTCAGCAAATACTGAACTGACATGTCAAATTATTAGAGCTTCATTATTTTTGTAAAACCCTCCCAAGTAGAGTGACTAGTATATTATGAAGTATAAATAATTAAAACTAAATGAGAGTTGTCAAAATAATGGAACAAAGTGTATTTTACGTTGCATTATTCTGGCTTGTTTATCCACAAAATTCAGTAATTAGTAAGCAGCCTCTGAGTCATTAGTATGAATTAGCAAGGTTTTACTGTATTATTATCTTTATTAATTATCATAATTATTATATTTCATATATTGTGGAGTCATTGCTAGCAGCTTTACAGTTAAGGCTGAATTGGCTTTTTCACTTAAAGCAGGATTTAACTCTGTTGCTTCCTACAAAAAATAACACATTTTGTCACCAAACTTGCAGCGTCTCCCCGGCAGATACAACCCAATTTCTTTTCAATGGGACACCACAACAGTCCCATTCAAACCATTTTAAAAGCTTGTCTTTCCCAAACGAAGCACCATTTTCTTAATGCCTCCAACTCCTCAGATCCCCGGAGCACGAGATTTACAACAATCAGCCCTGTCAAACTTTGCACATTCATCTGCCTTCGTTAGACCTCAAACAGAGACTGATCTGTAAAACCCGTCGTCACAAAGTGTTATTGCTATTAATATCCATAAATGCTTTTTTTTTTTTGATACATGCCAAGGGAAGCTGGCAGAGGAGACACTCTTCATCAAACAAATGTTCTTACAGCTCACCTTGCGTCTTCAGCTTTTTTACTCGTTAGACTGTCAGAAGAAGGTAACCTGGTGGAGCTGGGCATCGGACGGCTTCCCGGCACGGCCCCGGACCAGGGCCTGGAGCACGACGTGTCACGAGGTGCCCCCAGCCTCTGCGGTGCTCTGCCCGCGCGTCAGCGGCTCCCCCGGGGCC
>NW_009225729.1:0-9800 GCF_000690835.1 Fulmarus glacialis
TTCCTTGAAGGTGGCGGCGTTTTGCAGGGATGAGGAGCGTAGGGCGAGGCCCCGGGATGTGGTGAGAGTACTCGGGTGACCGTGCGGGCAGCCGGGTCTGGGCACGGCGCTTCGGGGAGGGAATAACGGGCAGTGGTCTGCAGGTGGGCTCCGGCAAAAAGCTGCCAGCCAGCGGGCAGGTACAAGTGAGCGGCCTCTCCTCCCCACAGGACTGGGAGGCTGCCGCGTTCAGCACGGAAATCGCAGCCGAGGTGATGTTATAACAATAAAGTTGCTAAATAACTGGGGACGTGTTGTCTTGTTCGACTTGAAAACAAGGAATCGTGATAGATGAGGTATCTATCGAAAAGATGCGAGCTAGGTGTAAGGAAGGCTTTGAGGCTATTTGTGGTTTTCCCCCTCGTGCCCCTGTGCTGGCAGCTGTTGCATCATTGAAGGGCATGAAGTCAGAAAGTGAGATTGATCAGCTGGCACAGCCAAACAGCATTGGTGGCTTATCCCATAACACATGGCAGGTAGGAGAGAAACAGGACTCTGTCTTTCTTAATGTCTACACAACTGTTACATGTTCAGCAAGTGTTCTTGGGCATACCTGTGCGTGCCAGCCACTGCTCCATCCAGAAATTACACAGTTGGTGATACTGAAGAGTATTGTGTAGGTTATTCACAGACAATCATATTGGAAAATAAAAAAAATTCATGTGTTCTAGTAATGTTTCTGCAACTGTTAAGGTAGACTGGTTAAAGAAACCTTCTTAGGTGCTGCTGCAATACTGCAGCAATAGAGAAACAGTCAACTTACAGTTTTATTGATTTCTTCGAGGCTTAACCAGAAAGATTTTGTTGTGCAGAGAACTGTCATGTAAAAGCTACCTAGTGTGCTTGGATTGCTTTTGGGAGGGCAAAATAATTGATAATGATCCAAACATTCCTAGGCAGTGAGGGACATAGAAATACAGATTTCATCCCTTGAGTGGGCTCTCGTACCTGTAGTAACCTTTGCCTATCTTGCTGATAGATGGAAGTTATTGTCAACTAAAAAAAAAAAAAAATTGCAGCTTTCTCAAAAGAAGCTCAGGCAAAATAGTAGTGAGAAGCAAAATGGAAGGAGCCACTTTGGGCATTATTCACAGTCTGGCTTTAATTGACGCAGGAATGGAGAAATGGTGTTTATGCATAATCATTAGCATAGCGTTCTTAAACAATAAGCTTAGTGATTTTTTTTTTTTTTTTTTCCTTCTTTGCTTATGTGGCCTATGGCATGACAGTTATAATGTTAAGGGAGGATCCATCTGTAATTCTCTGGGAGACCCAAGGTGGTTTAGTCTGAATCATTATTTATGAGGTCTGTGTGAGGTGCTTGTGCTCCACATTGAGCGGGTGATTATGTATGGTCTTGGCTGTTAGCATTTACAGCCATGAAATTATATTTGAAAGAAGTCAAGAATACTGGATGTTCCTCTTTAGGCTTTAGTATTTGACAATTACAGCAATTCAAAGTTTAATAGATAACCTCTTATTTGTGGTAATAATTATATGAAGGGAGGCAGTGTACAGAAATTGAGTGAAAAAGATTGTTCAAGAGACTGTGAGCATATGAAATGTGAAATACTATGAAACTTTTAAAGTCAGATACCTTGTTTTGTCAACATTTTAAAAAGGCTTGCAAGGCTCTTCCTTTAGTGCTTTCAAATGCAAATCTCTAATGTCACTTCACCTTAAAAATTTCGCTTAGAAAGAAACTTGACTTTCCAGTACCGAGTTTTGCAATAGTACTTTAGAGAAACATGGTATGTGGATATTGATGTTTTAGTGGCAGGATGCTTGTAAAAAGTGCAAAACATGAGTCTATATATATGCATACTAAACAACGTGTAAATCGGTAGAATAAAAGGAAGGGTCAGCAAATTTGATAATTTTGTCTGAAAATACTGGCCTGTCCTGAACTAGCTTTGTAAATCTCTTACTTGCCCTATTGCTTGAGAGGAATAAGCTTATTGGCACACTTGACGTACTACTGCAATGAAGGAAGAACTTACAAATGTTACTAAACTTATACAAGAAAAAGGCAGGATTTATGGATTGCGGCTTTAATAAAAGATAAGCTTAGTTTTTCACAAAAAAAATGCTAGAAAAGCATCAAAAACTTAATATGGAAAGGTAATATGGGGCTTTCAGTCAGTGTTGCAGGAGGAAGGAGGTGCTGGTGCAGTCTGTTCGGCACTGCTGCCCTCTTCTAGCCTCTGCAAAAGCAACAGAACTGCCTCTGTTCCTCTGTTCATTTTGTTTTTTTCCTTCCAGCTTCTCTCTTCTGCTGCTAAAAAAGAGGAGGCATGGAAACTCAGTTTCTCCTGCTTGCTCCGTATCACTGATCCACTCCTACTTGATGTAAACGTGTATGCACTGGTAGTCCCCCCATATATATTGCATAACCATGCTTGTAAACAGCCAACCTAGTAAGGAGCCACCACATACTCTAGCGCAGCTGGATCCACGTGGAGGGGACTCGTGGCCAGTGACATCAGGGCTCGTAAGATGTGCCGTAAAGTTGATGATACTGGTACGTGGAGGGGGAAGGTGGAAGGGTGAAAAGGCCCTGTTTGGATTTCATAAGGGAAAGGTTTCCTCCCTGTGGTCCAGGGGAAGAAGCCTCGTACAGCCTAGATGCTAACGAGCCTTAGTGACGCTGCCAGGTCCTCTCAGCTTCACTCTGCTTCTCCTAATGTTATTCTGCTGGGGGGGAAAACACTGAATGTGAGAGGTTAGAGGAGCCTGAGATGGAGAGAGACAATGCAGGATCTGTTTGTGTTCTAGGCACATGCTAAGGGGTTTTAACTTTACGGTTTTGTGGATATGCTGGAATGATGTCCTGTGAATGCATTTACCAACCGGTGTTTCTTGCTGTAGGAGACACTGCTTTGCTGCCAGGTGAGAATTCAGTGGGAAATTAGGTTCCCCAGAAGTCATTGAAAAATAAAAGGAAATTAAAATTGTATTTTCAATTTAAAATTCTTTCTCTATTTCTGTTTAGGAGCAGCAAGCGAGGATGCAGAAAGCTCAAAACTTTGTTGTCTCTGTTATGTACTGCTTTACAGCTTTACATCTCTTGTGATAAGGTGTGGTGGCAAAATTAATCTATGATGACTGATGTGGTTACTACCTACAGCTTTAGTTAACATTTCTGTCCTGCTTCTGTGGCAGGGACAACTGCGTGGAAAGTGTACCAAGTGCTTCAGTTCATTTCATATCATATTCTGCAATCCCTCTTATAGAGTAGTAATTTTGGGAGACAGGGTGGAAAAATACCATTTGATGTACTTAAATCACAAGAGGCCTTTGGTTTCCCCTCAAGAGACCAGTTTTGCAAATCATTGCCAGATAACTTCCCCAGTCTGAAGATGAAATCTTGTTTCTTTGATTCTGTTTTTGCCTTTTATGCGGCTCTAAGTTTTAGACCCTTCCTCTCCTCAGTGCTGACGGGTCTGGGCTTGTATTCTTCTTTAGTTATCATTTAGCTGAGCCACTGATACTGCTCTCTTAAGAGAGCTCTTAAGATTAAACAGGATGCAAGATTTACTTTGAGATACTGAGGTTTTATTGATGCAGTATAGAGGTATTCTAGGAACACTCTGAGTTGTGGGCAGTTGACAGAAGCTTTTTTTTAAGCATCCTCCAGAAAATTTTCTACCAGATGTTAGTGTGAACCTGTATGTTCATTCACTTGCAGCTTATAATTGAGTTTTCTTTGATGCCATTGATCTGAAATTTCTCAGGTTAATTTTCCTGTATCCATTAATTTGTATCTTCCTAGTAATATTCATTTTCATTAGAGTTAAAAAAAACCCCAAACAAACAGGAAACCACCACCAGAAAACTTTGTGCTGCTGCTCTGTATTCAGATGCTTTTTGCAGTGTATCACTGAATATTTGGGTTGAGTGTCTGGTACTTACTTGGTTTCTCTCGCTTGTTGCTGATAAAAATCAGATGGTGGCATGGTCACTTTAGAGACTGACATGTTGTCGCCTCTGATATGTTTAGCTCTTAGTCTTGTTCAGCCAACATGTGTATGCATGGAGGAGCTTTAGTGTTTTCTTAGTGCTAAAGGCTAAGGGTAATGTACAACATGCAGTTAGTGCTTCTTGCAGATGTGTGCACTACATGCTACTAGACCAAAGTGGTGGAATTTGTACAATTTGGTAGCCACACAGGTGTAGGAGACACTGTCTTGTATTAAGAGCCATTGCAATATCTGCATGCTGAAACTGCCATGCGAATGGGATATGTAATCTGCAAATAAGTACTTTTATTTAAAGAAAGCTCTAACAGCTCCAGGGGTTAAAGCAAAATCTGAGAGGAGAGTATTTGCCCGTCTGGACCTTTTAGGATTAGATCTTCCAGGATTCTGCCTGCTTATGAAATTTAGCGTCTACTTCCATCCAAAGAAGTAGCTCTTCCTACTAAACGTGCCAGCGTAAGAACTGTTGTCCTTTTAGTCAACTGGTGACTGCAGTTACTGTAGGCAGGGTGGTGCTTCTATGCTACATTGGACTGCTGCCTTTTTAGAGTAACACCAGGGATGCTGAAAGTTTAGTTTGTTTCGTGTTTTTGTTTTTTGAGGGGTTTTTTTTGTTTGTTTAAAGGAGGGGATTAATTAGCAACAGTGTATTGAGAGTAGCATTTTCTCATTTTCTGAGCATTGTATTGTGTTGTATGTATTACAGACTTTGTGCTGAGCAGATATTTGGTGATTGACTTGAGTTTTGAACATCTGAAATTAAAACCATAATACTTGAATGTGTCATTATGAGGTGACTAAGATAGCGGTGGCCACATTTTTCAGCAGGGTCATGTTTGTGTCATCCATTGGGCTCAAAGAAATACTAGTAGCGTGACTAGATGGTATATTAATTACAATGGCTATATTCAGATGCATAGATTTAGATTTGAATTAAATGACGAAATTAAATCTGACTGAAATTCTTCCATCAAACTTACTTGGGTTGAAGTACTGCGTAGGGATGCTGCTCCTTTTCTCACCGCGAGGCCAGCCAAGCAGTGGAAGAGGCTCACAGCGTGGCTGGGCAGGCTCTGTCCGTGGAGGTCTTCAAGACATGGCTGAAAGCCCTGAGCGACCTGCTCTGAGCTCGGAGCTGACCCTGCTTTGAGCAGGGGTTTGACTAGAGACCTACTGAGGCCCCTTCCAACCTGAATTATCCTGTGATCCTGGATTAGGACCTGGTTATGCTAAGCATTATGCAGAAGGGTGTTACGCTGTCCATAATCCCCTGTCCCAAGGTTGTCCTCGCAGCTAAAAATCTTTCTTAGAGTAATACCCACAGAAGTAATTTCAGTTGATGTTAAGCTGTCAGTGCCTGTTTTCTTTGTCTGAGACAGATCTGCCTTTTTCTTTTGCAAGCCTTTTCCTGTCAATTTTGCTAATCACTGTTTTAGATTCATAATGTTGATAAGCTTCCACTCAAATTCTCGCTAATTGTGGAATAATACATACTTTAAGTAGATATGGAGATGTGCACGCAGAAAAGAATAAAAGCAAAGATAGTACCTGGAGGATGCATTAGTCTAATACGGCCAAAACTGTCTACAGAGGCAGCAATGGTTTAAAAGAGATTCAGGCAGGAATTGGCTTTTGAAGGTGAGCTGGGCTAATGAAAGCAAGATAGTTTCTTAAATAATGTTGCTGGGTCTTGGCAATAAAGATTCAGATGGGGTAGCCTGCAAGAGGGGTGAGCAGAAACAAGTGAATTACCACATCACTGCAGAAATTTGAAGAATATTGCAGTCCTGAAAGAAGGAAACATTTTAGAAGATATGTTTCATAGAAGACTGAAAAAGGAGAGGGGAAGAAACATCAAGGCATTTAAAATAGTACTGGGGCTGAGTAAACTTAACGCTTAAAGTTTGTGGAGACCCTAATTCTGAGTTAAATTCTAGTAGGGATCAGAGAGCCGAAACTGAGAACAAGACTGCCAGAAAATCCTAACTTAGTTTTGGAGGTAGCTTTTGGGATTTACTAGACTGCAGAACATTAATTGCTTCAAATTGCAGAAGGAAAAGAGAGAGACAACTCTCTTAATGATGGGTGATGTCAGTTTTGGTGATCTTGACGTGCAGGATTGTGATATCCTTGCACTGTCATTACAGCGAGCTGAGTAAGCAATCTGCAGACCCTTTGGAAAATTGAAAAGTAAAGTTAAATCTCCCAACAAAGAGTCTGCAAAATGCAGACAAAGCGAATTTATGTGAAAGTTGGAACGTGGAAGGCTAATGCTTAAAGTGCTGCCCTTCCTTTGGGCAGAGTTGCTGTGTAAGAAGTGAAACTATTTTACAAAAGCCCATCAAAAGGGACCAGAAGTGATTTAAAAAAAGCATTGTGTGTGTAATATTCTGTACCACAAAGAAGAGGTGGAAGAGGTTTTTTTCTCTTAAACAGCTCCTAAGGCTACTTCCAGCTATTTGTAGCATTGCCTTGATTGCGAGCGGTGGTCGGGTTATGTGTGCACCTGTGGCCAAGCGTAGCACTGGATGTTGCCTAAGGTTTGAAAGGAAACCCAGCCCTGTGGCCACAGGCAAAGTGCAGATTAGAGACAGGTTAAATTGCTCATCTTTCTGGGTAGGTATAAAAATAGCACAAGATTGCTTCTCCCTCCCTCTCCCTCTTCAGGCTAATGGTTCTGGAAAGAAGTGAGCTGCATGGTCTCACCGGCAATGACCACGCAACCCTTTGGGGCAGAGGTTGCTTTCCAAAGACACCAGGGTACCTGCACAGCTGGTGTAGGTCAGCGAGTGAATTGAGCCGGGTTCTGCCTCCCGTGGGGCTGTGTGTGTATCTCGTCAGTAAGGCTGGCTGCTCGGGTCAGAAACAGCTGGGGTGGGAAGAGGGAAGCATGGGAAGTGCTGGTCCAGCGAAGGAACTGCATGAAGCGTAGAATGGGAACGGAAGAGCTAATTTTCTAGCAAACAGGAAATAAGCAAATGCTAACAGAGCTGTTTGATGTTAAACATTGCCAAGAAAATTTGGGGCAAAGGCGAATCTGGTGCTGTGCATCTAATGTGTTAAAAAAATCTTTGGATTTGTGCGCTAGTGTTGAAAGAGTTTGCATGTGCTGGGAACCCCTTCTCCCTCCCTAATTTTTGCATTGTTTCCTCTCTGCAAAAGAAACTTTATTAAAGCACATGACTGCAAAAATACAACCGTACCGGGGGGGGGGGGGGGGTTTTGGAAGCATGGGAGCTAAATGTTCTGCAAAAGTTTGTTTTTAGTATACTAATTTTCAAGACACCTGCAACTGGAAAAAAGTCAAGATTGTCCAAAAGTCTTAAAAAGCTGGAGACTTGAATTCAAACTTAGGTTTGGCACTGCTAAAATAGCCCCTTTGAAAGTGAAACTGTTGTCTGCCATGTTTCTATATAGGTCTGAGCTTTCTACTGAGCACCTGATGATAGTGTTCAAGGAAATTCATTATTCCTGCAAAAAGGCAAAACGTAATATGGTAACAGGTTAGATGGGCTGGAGCATTTGCTATTGCAAGAATGCACGTGTATCTGCGTGTTTTGTACGGTGGTAAAATGTGGATGCAAAAGGCAGTGATGTGTTGGGTTGCTGTTGTGGCAAGTCCTCACTAAAGAGGTGTGAACTTCAAGGGACGTAGGAGGCATCTTCACCTCTTTTGCCTCTGCAGAACGAGGAGGTGCAATACATGGGATGTCTCCCAGCAGTGAGACCGCAGGCTGCTGAGGAGTCTCTGGGCCACAGCCTCCCTTCAGAGCAGCACTGTGAGACCTATTTACTCATTCACAAAGTAGATTTTCTAGCAAACGTTGAGACTTACCAGCAAATGGCTGCTGCTGACCTCAGTAGTTTTGTCCCCGTTGGAAGGGGAAGGGCAGGCTTCTCCCAGACTCCTCCAGCTGAAACGTGGTCGGTGCCTCCCGGGACAAAGGTCCCTGGCCAGGGAGGGAAGCACTGGCTCTTTTGGCTTCTTTCTTTCTCCTGGCATTGAAATTACCTATTAAACTGCACCCTGTCTCTAAAGCCCCAAGGAGAAGGCTTCTTGTTGGCCACCACATGAGAACATTGTGAGAGGAGCACTGAAGGATGCCCAGAGGAGCGAGGCGGGGCAGGACCAGGGAAAGCAAAGGAAAACACGACTCAGAAGGCACCTAGGAGCAACTGGTGCCTCAGGGAGGATGAGGATGCAGAACTGGTCCTGAGGTCTGGCTAGGAGAAGTTTGTCAGTGGGCTTGACAGAAGTTGTTTGGGTGGAGGGTAATGGTGAGTGAAGGATGCACTCTGTGTAATAATTGTAGGCCAAGTCTTCAGTGAGCAATGGGCTGGTGTTGGGTTTTGAGGGTTGTTCAGAGAAACAGATGCCTTGGCCTGTTCTGGTCAGACTCTCATGGGAATGACACAAGGTTGCTATACACGTGCTGCATGAACCAAAAGTTTCTGTGCACAGCCTGTGCCTCCAGATGAATTTTTGGGGAAGCTTCACAAAACAGTTTCACAATTTCCACTGTCAATAAAGCTCAGTAACGAGAGGGCATACTGTTCTCAAATGACGAAATATTTATACTTTGTGGTCTCATAGTTCTAAGTTGATTAAAGCGCTGTTTTTCATCAGTATAACGGTATAACAAACATACCTCAAATGTTTCCTTCTTCTGGTTATAGATGGATGGTGATAGCTCCACAACGGATGCTTCTCAGTTAGGAATTGCTGGAGATTACATTGGTGGCAGTCACTATGTGATACAGCCTCACGATGGTAAGAAATGTTACAATAAATACTCTTTCTGTGTATGTGTATATATATCTATTTCCTTCCAGTTCTTGTATATTCTCTGCTATCTTCTCTCAAGCTAAGAATTTGCAATTGTTTGTATTCATAATGCCTCGCTGTATAAAGCATATTTTCTGCAGTCTGGAGGTGGGGGTTGGATTTGTCAAAGTTGACACTGAGTCCTTCAGGGTGATGACAAAAAAATAGATGTTGTAGGAACCAGTTTGTATTTTGACATGACATTAAGAATGCTTGGTGTTCAGCAGCCACATACATTTCTGTGCATAATATAAGATGATATTGAACACCCATAAAGGTACACTGGTGTTACATCTATTGTTTTAATTATTTCTACAATGTTAACACACTGGCCTTTCAAACGTTCTTCATCCTTCAGTATAAGATTTTAAACTTGACTTAATTATTGCCAGCCGTCTATCAAATACAATTTCTGTTAACTTTTCTTTATTTCATTAGACACAGAGGACAGCATGAATGATCACGAAGATACAAATGGCTCAAAAGAGAGTTTTAGAGAACAAGATATTTATCTTCCAATTGCAAATGTGGCAAGGATAATGAAAAATGCCATACCCCAAACAGGAAAGGTAATACCCTTGTTGGGTAAAGAAAGCGTTTTAATGGATTTTATTCCTTCCTCTGAGTGAACTTGAGCTGGTAGAACAATACATTTTTCCAAATGATCCTGGTTTATGGGAGAAAAGCCTTTAAAAAACAAAACAAAACAAAAAAACCACTAAGCAGGAGGTGATTGAGACCAAGTCCATTTTTTTTTGATTTCTGAAAGCTTTTAGTAACTGCCGTAATTAGAGTATCCACAACAGTGCTCTTCGTAGGGCTTTCAGGAGCTTTCTTTTTCTAAGATGTGTTCTCTGAAATTGTCGTAATGGGTAAGACTTGGTGACAATCCCATATCATTAAGAATATTTTCTATGTGATTCCCCCTTATGAAATTTAATCTGCTTTTATTATATTCT
>NW_009225730.1:0-18320 GCF_000690835.1 Fulmarus glacialis
CTTGTGAGTGTCCAGGTGACATAGCAGGTCGTCAACTGCTTCCTTTTGGATTACGGGGGGTTTATCCTGCTCGCCATCCCCATCTTCCAGCTCAGGGGGCTGAGTGGCCTGAGGATAACTGCTCTGACTATTAAAGACTGAAGCAAAGAAGGCATTAAGTACCTCAGCCTTATCCTCATCCTTGGTGACAACATTCCCCCCGCATCCAATAAAGGATGGAGATTCTCCTTGGCCCTCTTTTTGTCATTAGTATATTTGTAAAAACATTTTTTGTTGTCTCTTATGACAGTGGCCAGATTGCGTTCTAGCTGGGCTTTTGCCTTTCTACTTTCCACTCTGCACGACCTCACGAGATCCCTGTACTCTTCTTGAGTTGCCTGCCCCTTCTTCCCCAAGTGATAAACTCTCCTTTTTTTCCTGAGTCCATGCCAGAGCTCCCCCTTCAGCCAGGCCGGTCGTCTTCCCCGCCCGTTCTTCTTACGGCACATGGGGGACAGCCCGCTCCTGCGCCTTTAAGACCTCCTTCTTGAAGAACGTCCAGCCTTTCTGGACCCCTTTGCCTTCAGGACTGTCTCCCAAAAGACTCCCTCAACCAGTGTCCTGAGCAGGCCAAAGTCTGCCCTCCGGAAGTCCATGGTAGCAGTTTTGCTTGCCCCCCTCCTTACTTCACCAAGAATCAAGAATTCTATCATTTCATGGTCGCTAAGCCCAAGACGACCAAGAGCCTTAGCTGACTTACATCTTTCTACAAAGCCCCTCGATACCTTTCTCGTCATCCCCTCTGAATCTTTTCCATGTCTATTTTTTTGATATGGTATGACTAGAATTTGCGCAGAGCATTCAAGATGAAGCAGCACTACGCATCTATACACAACACAATAACACTATTTTGTTCTGTATTCTTCTCCCCATTATGCCTTCCCCTCCATTTTCTTTGGGGGTGGTAGAGGTGGGGGTGAGTGCTTTTGTGTTTTGAATTGTACTGTGGTTTGAATGGAATTTTTTATCTTAAATCCAAAATACATATACCCATATACCATATATACCTATATTGATTTTCCTAGAGTTGATTTTTCAAATCACCTGTTACTTAAAGAAAGTCCATTATTGGATATGTTAAACAAAATCTTTGTGTCCCTCTAAAACCAAAATAAAATAGTTAATTGATTCTCAGATTAAGTAAGGAAATTCCTTCAATAAATTGCAGTTCCACAATTTTACAAATATTCCTGAAGTTATTTAACCTTTGACATGTATAAGAACCTGGCATTCAGACCTTTCCTGATCTACAGTCCATAAGAGTTTGATTATTATAATGTTCAATATCCTCTTCAGAATATCATCAAGATGACAATATAACTTACAAAGCCTCATTTTTCATAATTTTAATATAAAATTAAAAACAGAATGAACAAATACACAGTTTACAGTGAAGGCTGAGTAGCATCACAGCGTCTCTAGCTAAAGTCTCCTTTAACAATCTATAAATACAAAAGGAAAGGTCTCAGGACAGAGCCTATGACTTCTGATTTTCTTCAGGGGCTTCCTTGCCTTTGTCCTGAGCATGTTAAAGGGCAAGTTGAAAAGTATACAGAATAAATAAACAATTTTGTCACAGTAACCATGCAATTTTTTCAACATTTTCTAGCTAAAGGTATCCATGCATTTTAAATAGAAAATTCATCCTTACTGCTCTACTTGAAACTACGTGAAATCAGTAATTCTTTCAAGTCTCTGTCTGAAAGACACATAAAGCACTTCCAATAGCCATGTATGATGGATTTCAATGAGTTTAATATCCATGCCTTAAAATTATGCATGTTTGAGCATTATGCTCAGTCAATGTCATAGTGATGAAGTGTTTCTAAGAACTGAAGTTCATGTTACAATTACATATCACTTTCAAGGCTAATAAATATTTTTTATTCTTCCTGAAAATGACTTACCTTAAAAAAAAAATCATGTATGTAGTCTGAAAATCTGACAGCCTTCAGAAAAGGATTCAAAATGACCAAAAGTAGCTTAATCAGAAAAGCTTTTAAAAAAAAAAAAAGAAACAAGAAAAAAAAAGGTGTTTTGCCTCAAAGACTTTTATTGCTTCTTTTTGGACTTCACTATATTCTTCTATAAGAATTCTTCACTCCTCGTTCTTAAAAAGCAGTTGCTACATGAGTTTTAAGAGATACACATTTAAGTACAGTAAAAGAGAAAAAAACTCCCTGGAAAAAAATCATGTCTGACAATGTAGTTATGCAGCAGAAGTTTTCAGCTTTCGATAGAGATACAAAAATATGATCCTATTAATTTTCTTTCTTGTGTAGAGCATTTGTTACATCATTTTATTGATCTCTCCTCTGCAACATTTTCTGTATATTCTGCCATATATTGCTGACATCACTTGAATTATTATCCAACACAAATCTGTATTGCTAAAGAATATAACGATACATGGTAGATATGATGAGTCTGACTCAGAGAACAGCAGGTGTCCTAGAGCAAGGAGGGCAGTTTCCTCACAAATATTTTCAGACCAAGGTTGACCTGAAAAAATGGATAAAGCAAATCCAGCCCTTCTTTCGTGTTCACATTTTATCTCTAGTATGGCCTATGCATTAAAAGCCTAGATATTAAAATCAAAGCTGATGTATGTCAGAGAATCCACTGAAATTGAAGCAGTTTTCTGAATTTATAATTATCTTTATATTTTATCCAAGTATAACTTACTGCTATAGCACAGGTTGTACAGAAGGGATATTAATAATTGTGTCACTTACAAACTACTAATTTAGGGAAAAGTCTAATAGGCAACTGTTCTATGTGAGGTACTGCTTCATATATAATGCCTTTTCAAGAAACAATACCTCTAACAGTTACCAAAGCAGGAAAGATACAAGATTTCCTGAACTTCATTCAACGCCAAACTAAATTCCACCGATACAAAATTCCACTCAAATTTTATACAAATTATCATAATGCAAAAAAAAACATTTTACTACTGGTCTCCTTATTCCTAGGGTTTGTTTGTTTTTATCAAAGAAGAGCAACATACTCCAATTTGTAGAAGGACATGAAATCATATTTTCACAATTTCAGAAACAAAAGTCTTTCAGGCTGCACATGCTCTCTAATGTAACTTAAAACCTACAGTATTAGATTTAGATTTTTTCCTTGCTGCCATTAGCTATGAGACTACTTTGCTGTTTTTAATTTCAAGGAATTCTTAATGGGTTTTCTATTCCATTTCTTATATCTGCATCTCAAGTACATACATCTGCTTCTCATCTCATCTGAAAGCTCTTTACCTCTTTTAGGCTAGGTCTTTGCTATTCGGTAGCTATGCTATTTTCAGACTCCATTTCAACAAGGCAACTGAATTGAGCCAACAGTCCCACATCACAGCCCTCCACTTGCCTCAAGCTCACTTCCGCAGCACACTTGAGCTCACCAAGTATCTCCCCTTCACATCTTTGCACCTCTCAATAGCAGAGGGTTTGACTCATCTGCACCAAACCTTCCCAGTGACTCTGTAATATGCATTTATATTCTAAGTCTCACTGAAAGAGCTGTGGTAGAGTTGTCACCCGATATGTCTGTCCCAACCTCTTTCCAGTGCTGGAAAAAGGAAGTTAGCACCAACAGCGTGTGGAATTTTTTTTTCCACTTAAATCTTGCTCCAGGACCTTCAGCCCAATGTCAGCAAGTATAAGTTGCACTGTGAAAATGCATGATGCTTGTGTACTGGGAAATTCTTCAATCTGAAATCTGAGCCAGACTGGAATCCGCATCCAGGATACAGACATGCTCTTCAGCAGCATGTGGATACCCACCTGCCTATCAGATGCTGCTTTTCATCTCTGCTAACCTGCGTAAACATCTGATCTATCATAAGCCATGTGAGCACTCTGTTGTATAAATGTGGAGCGTTAGTTTAGCCGGTAAACTGCAGGATAGCGCACTCAAGGGAATAAGGTAGCTACCACACTCCCCAACACCATATTTACTACTGCAGCATCTTATGTGTCTCAGAACATCTGTGAGGGCAAGAAGCCTGGACGGATCATGTGCTCCTGAGCACATTTTTTACTAATTGTCCCAGATGCATTCAATAGGTTGCTTAATCTGTAGGACAATATGCGCATACCTTATGTGACACCACATAGCTGAGGACCTGAAGTAGAACTAGGAGCAGAACTAGTGCCAGGAGGGCAGGAACTGTTTGTCTAGTGAATTTTTTGGCTCTATACTTTCTTCTCAACAGGATCCACCACTCCTCACCAGCTGAGATACCTCTTATGCTTCCCATGAAGCCACCTTTGAGGATTCCTTTCCAACACTCCAAAGAAGCACAGAGCAGGAACCTTTCTTCAGTGAATCAAGGTTTAAAGAAAAAACAACCAGATTTATTACCTGGACTTAAGAAATAAGAAAAAACAAAGTCTAGAAGATTTTTACAGACTAGCATAGAAAAGTGACTACTGCCAGATTTAACTCCTTTTCCCCAGATTAAGTCTCCCATTAGAAATATAATTAGTTTAGCCAAAACCACCAAAAGTATACTGTTCAGTGCATAAAGCACCTCAGACGCAGATAAAGGCAGTGGGCACTTCACATCCAGTAATACTGGGAATCAGGTCATCTTAAAGGTCAGTTTAGTAAGTCAAAGAATCCATATAAGAAAACAAACTCCAAAATAATGAACCATCACAGAGGTAATATCAGCATTGCTCCTCTGGTAGCGAAAGACCTAAACACCTGTAGGCGAGATTGAGCCTTGCTGCAAAACTCCTTTCCTACTTGTTTGGCACCTAGCCTCCTTGAGTGGGGTGCTGGAGTGACAGGTGAAAGCATGCTAGTTTGTTCTTCAGTGCCAGCCTCCAGGGAGGCTGATGTCAGCTGCCTCTGCTGCTCCAGACTCCTGGGCCATGCCATGCCCGAGGCCTGTATTCACGGGGCTGGCAAAGCACAGTTAGAATCAATAGCTGCTTCCAGCAACTCTGGCACTCAGTTCACCATGCACAATGTTTATCCCGCTCCCTTTCTCTCACGCTTCTAATACTGTTGATGAGGCTGGGCTAAAAGCCACCACTTTTCAGCCCTCTCTTTCTGTTTCACAGATCTCATTCAGTAAGATTTCTGTGGAGGCTGTCTATTTGGTACTAGCAGCATTACTAACAGCAGGTTTGAATAGCACAGTATTGAAATCATTTGCCAAGAAATACCAAATGCTCACTAAAGCTTATATTCAGAAATACTGAGAAAATACTGAAAAACATTTTGAAAAGGAAGGAATTAACATCAAAGAACGAACACTATAAGCTTCTAAATCCCAATAAAATTTAAAACATTGTTTCTTTAAAAGTGCATCTCATATTTCTCATCATGAATAAAAAAAAAAATTGAACCATCTTTCCACTACAAAAACATACAAAAAGTTTTGGCCATGCTCCTCTTATTATGTTGTCAAGATTCAACTTGTGAGGAGGGCCTTAAAACAGGTTTGTTAGACTACAGGAGCTGTAGTCTAACAGAGTTGAAACCAGATGACATATGTGAAGTAGAAGGCCATCTGTGGGACTTCCACATGCCTGTTCAGAAGAGTCACTGTCTCCTCAGGTGCCTCTTCACTAATCCACAAGCCCTTGGTATCAAGGGCAAAACTTATTCCCTGACCTCTGCATACAATGCCACAGTCTGGAGAAGAGAAGGACAGCCAAGAGTGGCAGAACAGTAACAGACTACACAGAGAGATCGGATCACATCTATGGGGCTGGAGGGAATTTACCCAACTGTGTTGAAAGAGATGGCCAATTGTGAGGCTATGGTTCATACCTATGAAAAATGGTGGACCGTATCAGGGAGATCTCTGGGAACTGGAAAAAAAGCTAGCATCTTAAAAAATAAAATGTAAGAAAATAGATGCAGGGAACTGCAGGCCAGGCAGCCTCACTTCAGTCCCTGTAAAGATCAATGGAAAATGTTCTCTTTGAGTCCTTTTCCATGCACGACGGACAAGAATAAATACTCAGTGCAGACCTACCAAGGATTTACAGGGCTTGACCAGCCAGATTGCCTTCTATGCTGAAATAACAGTTTTGTGTACCTTCATTTTTATAAGTTTTGATATAGTCTGCCATAGCGTGTTCATTTGGAAACTGAGGAAGTAAAGGCTGGACAGTTAAGTGGGCTGAAAATTGATTACATTGGTGGTCAACAGCTTAACATCCAACTGGTGTCCACTAATGGCCAAAGCACCCCAAAGTCAGTTCTGGGGATCATATTATTTAACATCTTCAGTAACAACCTGGATGATAACACAGAGCATGCCATAAACAACTGAACTAGTGGGAGCAGATGACACAACAAATAGCAAAGGCTCAATCCTGACAGACCTCAGCAACCTGAGGGTTTGCCCCGCAGAAAAATGAGATTCAATAAGAACTTGAAAGTTCTGAACCTAGGAAGGAATAACTTAGAAGGAATGTGGGGTACAGGCTGCAAAACAACTGACACTGTTGAAAATGGCCTGGGAGTTAGAGTAGACAGCAGGAGAATTTGAGAGAGCTGGATTTATTTAGTCTAGGAATGAGGAGGCTAATGGATGGTTGCCTGCAACCATTTGAAGGGCAATTACCAGCTCTTGTCAGCAGTGCCAAATGATTTAAATGAGGTGCAAAGGTCACACATTGCAGCTTGGGAAGTTCAGGCTGGATATGAGGGAAAATTTCTTTACTAGGAGTATAGTGGAACAAGCAGTGGAACAAGCTGCTCATGGAGATCATGGTGTCTTTGTTCTTGGAGGTTTTCAAGATTTGACTGGAAAAAATCCAGAGCTGACCTGATCAATCCCAATAGCCCCAACTCTGAGTCAGAGGCTAGATTATAGGTCCCACAAGGGTACCTTCCAACTAAAATTTATCTGAATCAACGACTATTTACAGTATGTCAATACTCTTAACTCTAAATATTTGAAGAAAAGGAACAATTCTTTATACTGTCCTTTTGCAATGTATTATTATTTCTTTTATTTACCTATGTTTCCTGCTTGGATAGTTGAACTGGCATATGCGTATATGGTAATTTCTAACACTGGGATGCAAGAAAAAAAAAATAGAAGTAACTGATGACTGGGGACAAAAGGAATAAGTAGATCAGGTGAGAAGCTTGGAGCACACCAAACAAAAAGAGGGGTTTGGAATAAGGTAAGTGAACAGAGGAGTCACAAAGTAGTTTCTGGAAACCAAGATTTGGGAACATAGACATTAGGAGACAAATGGGTAGAATGGGATTGATCACTGGGCCGGAAAGAAGATAAAGCCAGGAGGCAGGAGTAGGGTGGAACTGCCACATGAAGGAAAATAAGAAGAAAGAAGTCGTCAACATTAGTGTCTGATTTTTTGACCAGTGAACTGGAAGGAGGTGGAAAGAAGGAGGGAGAAGGAAGTGGAAATTAGCTGAAAGAAATAAAGAATTAAGATGTGCATCTCAAAGTGACTGGGTAAGACTGGTATTAGGCAAGCAAAGGAAGGATGAGAAATCAAGAACAGTAGAGATAGGACTGGTACAGGTAGAGGTTTGAAGAAATGTAAAGAAATAATTAAGTTGTGGAGGAAACAGGATTGCAAAAAAACCATAACCAAACCCACAAACATTTTCTTTACAGTCTGGAAAGCAATCCTAAATTTCTGGGTCTCGATCTCTCAATACACATTGAAGAAAAGCACTGTCAAACTGTTTCACCCATGTCTTCCACATAGAAAATGGTAACCTCTATAGCCTAAGTTGCAGAGGTCAGCATAAAGCTAGATGAGAATTTCCATGGATTTTTTCTTGTTTGTTTAGCTTTTTGTTAGAAAATTGATATTTGTCAAAACAGACATTTTCTAGAAACATACCAAGTTTGATAAATTTTGACTGTTAGATATTCAGGTTCTTTTTATTAAAAGAAATGCCTTTTTTAACTTGATTGGCAACTTCCCCTCATTATTTCAAAGTAGCTGTATACTACTGAAACTTCTTTCTACAGAACATGATGCATACCTGGCACCCCAAATAACAACGGGGCTTCTACTACTCATACAGAGCTTGCTCTCTGTTTAGAGTTTTCTCTCAAACACTAAGAGCCACATGAAATGCTCATTTTGGTTATAAAAAATACTGAACTAAAAAGAAGCTGGTTTATATATATCCTGTCAAAGGAAATTTCAAATTTCTAGCTTAAATTTCATTTTGAAACAAAAACATTTTATAAATGTCAAAAAATATCATGACATGGGAAAGTTTGTTTTTAACCAAGTCCGGGCTTTCAAATGACTAAGAACTACAAGTCCATTAAAATTAATAATGTGTTAATACTCCATTAAATACAAATTCCTAGAGTTTTCTCAGCCTGCTTTTTTAAAAAATAGGAAATTTTATACACAAATCTATGATGAATTAGTATCATTAAAATCAAGCCCAGACCCAATTAGATCAAGTGCTAAATTCAGTGCTCCAGTACTTCAGAGCTAATGGAGGCTACCCTTTGAGTATGTCAAATGTTATAAAAATACTAGACAGCTGCTAAATGCTCAGATCAAAGGTTATGACTCTAAAGAGCATACACTCATGATCTTTATTTCATTCCTCCTGCTACTGAAGAGGAGAATGGCACCTCATTTTCTTTACCTTTCTTCTTATTCTGAACATGAGTAGTTTTTAAAGCATTTTGTGTTCTCAAGATCATTTTAAAAATCCAAGAGGAAATAATCATTGTCTTCAGAACAGTTTGAGCAAGAAGATCAAAGACTAGGGTCACAAGCTGAACAAGTTGGATAGAACGAAATAACGAAAAGTGTTTCATTCTACTACATGCAGTGAATGGTACAGGGGTCTTACGAATAAACACTGTATGAACGTTTATTAAAGACCACGCCATTAACGATTATAGAGCATGCATGACAGAAACTAAACCTAGACAGTTTTAATTTTGGCAGGCATTTCCAAACTTTTAAGAGCAAGATCATATGATATCTATGTTCTTTTGTTAAGATTTTTGCAGGCTCTGTGATATAAAATACATAGTTTAAAATTGGGAAATAGATGCATTTACTGATCGGCTCATACACTAAATCCAAAACTGAAGATACAATTTGAAACAAGAATAAGAAATAGATTGAAAACAGTTTTCTGTTTTTGAAATAGGGAAAACTTACAGTTTTCTGAACAGAAGTGATTCAAATTACATATAAGGGAAACAACACATCGATCAAGAAAATACTGTTTAGTGGTTTTTAGCATACTCCAGAACATATTTCGAAACAAAGTAAAAAGATAATTTTTTGTTATACTGCATCAGATAATGACGCTTTTGCCTTGCAGCAGAAAAAGCGGGGTGCCATTTTCAAGGGAGGCAACCTGGATCTTTGCTCTGAGACACTTCATTAGAAGAACCCTCCAAAACAGTATCTGATACAGAAAAATACCAACTTCAGCAGTTTATTCACCTTACTGTATCAATTAAATGTAGTGTAGCAACGCTATACAACTTAGGAAACAGTCTTTTTTCAAACTACTAGCAAGTCAGCAATAACCAGAAGGGCGGGGGGCGGGGGGGAACAATCCCTAGATATAAGGGAACTCCACAAAAATAGGGTCAGTTTGACTGACATGGAGAACCATAGAAAGAAAATTCAGACACAAGACAGAATTTGCCATTTCTAAGTCTCTTTCATGTTAAATAATCTTAACAGTGGGACATAGCAAGTGATGTATCTTTCAGCAGAAGGAAGGAAGTACCTTTCCACAGTACTGAAAACATATGTGCATTGCTGTTGTACTTTATAATACGCATGCCTTTCATTTCTTCGTTTAAGATTGAGTGAGAAAAGCTAATTCTTTCCTTATAACATCCTGAAGACATCTATCATCCTTCAGAAGCATTAGTCTCATAATTCCTGATGCTGGGCTCTTGCTGAGTGAAGAATAAAACAATTTGAGATAAATCACCAATAAGAATCAGAATAGTCACTGGAGGTATCAATTTTGATGGTATTTGAAGCCCTGCAGGTTAAAAAAAAAGGGTGGATGGCTCAACAGCCTACTTGGACCAAATGTGATGAATAAAAATTTGAAGAAGAAAAATGTCCTTCTGCTTCAAGTGTTGCACTATTCCACAAATGACAGGAGCTCATGTAACTTGTCTGTCTTTTTTTTTCCTCTCCCTTCCCTCTTTCTTTTTTGTATAATGCAGCTATGAAAATTGTTCTATTGTGTTCAGGACAGAAGCCCTGAAAGACCGAAGGACGCATAGAGGGCAGTGACAGAAAGACAGAAACTGTCTAGCTTTTAAGGGCCTACTTAGCGTTTAAGAAGGGTATTTGCAAAGGCTTTGGCCCTTACTCAATTTCTAGAAAATTTGTCAACCATATCTGAGGACAGCAAGAGAAAGGAAAAGTGCTACTCATCAGCTTTCTTTCAGGAAGCTGAAAGTTTTTGTATTTTTAGCATATCAAGGAGAAAAATCTGGAATCGGTTATGAAACAGATACTATACTTTTGCTGCTGTTGCTTTTGTTTGTTTGTTTTTCACTCTGGAGAAAATTCATTACAAAAGATAATCATGAGGTCTGCCATATCATGCCACTCGCATGGACAGGATTTTGGTATGTTTCTCCCAACAGGTAGTCTCTTATGCCAAGGCTCAGAACAATGTTCTAGTCTACCTCTCATTGCCATGGAGACAGAGAACACCCTAGTGTAAAAACAGTCCAAAAGGGAAGAAATTAAGGAATACAAAAGATTGTGAGAGAGGCATTACAGCATAATTACCATTACAAAGTAAATACGAACAGATGTGGCAACAGAAAATTGGATGGAAGGAAAACCACAGGTCTACCAAGGACAATATATTTGCAACATAATAGAAGGAAGCGGTTAAAATTATTGGTCTCAGTTTAAGAATAGTGCTGCACAGATTTTAAGTAGTAAAACAAAGCTCTGCTGAAAGAATTAGGACATATTTTTATATGATCTATATGATTTTTTTTGTGTGTGAAAAATATCCCTTTTAAACAAGCTGAGGACTTCTAAAAATCAACAAATACCTGGACTTAGAATCTGTGAAGACATAAGCTACGCTTCAGAATCTGATAATTAAACCAGTGATAGAGATATTCATTCAATGTTCATTGTAAATATTAACACTGGATGGTTATTTTTATATACATATTTGTTATAGTCAAGCCTATGTAGCTTGTACCAGATGGAAAAAAAAAACACTGCAAATTGGGTAGATCCACAGACAGTAAAGACAATAAAAACAGAAAAATACATATTGTTTAAATAATATGAAACAAATCTATACGTATATATATCAACTTGTTCAGAAATTCAATCATATACAACTACACCCTCGTAGATGTTATTTTTGTTAAAGCTATTCATAATGTAAGCAAACTACTCTTTGATTCCAGATGGGATTCAAGATTTCTCAAGAGCTATGTCCTAAATTTATCAATAAAAAGCATCAAGTTCAATGCATTTTTATGCCCTCTTACTCCTATTGGCCCTATTGCAATTATGGAACTTAAAGATATGGTCAGTAATATAGAAGCTTAAAAATATCATATGAATCAGCAAACCTTATTAATATATAATGCTGAGTTAATAATAAAAAACTGTAGAAAAAGCAGTCACTACAATTGCCTATAAAAAACAGTACAGACAATTTTAACACACACTGTCTTTTTATTGCCATTGTATTTCATTATTGTTATGCAATCAAACAATTAATAATACACAAAGAAATGCTGACACGTGCCATTAACACGTTCTACTGATGCTGTTAGGCAAGAATAGGCTTCTAAGATGTATAAGGGAACATAATTAAATGCTCATTGAAGTTCCTAGATAAAAGCTTAAGGTGGTAGTTTTTTAATCAACAGAAAAGATAAAGAAAAAAAAGCAATATATGCAAGTGTACTGTGAATTTTAGCGAGATAACTAAACTCATTTCAACAAGATCATCAAATACCTGACAATAAATTTTGGTCACTGATGTACCATAGCTGGATTTTAGTGGTTAACATACTGTTATAATCCTTAAGTTATCTCATTCCAGTTGTTGAGAAATGTACCTTAGGTATCCTACAGGCCCTGACTCTGATGTATCCTGTTTAAATGACAAATATCTTCTCCAAGTTTTTAGGGAAATCATTTTGTCTTCCAGCAAATAACTAGTAAGAAATTACCAAATCACTCTAGCAGATTGAGATAACTGATACACCTCATTATCATTTTTAACTTTTGCCACCATGCTTGCTCAGGTCCCAGTGCTTCCATTGTGGGTAACAAATTAAAAACAAATAAGCATTGTTCGAAAATTTCTTATTTGCAATGTTTCACACCTTTTCACAGAACTTACAAAGCAAAGGCTAGTGTTTCCTCCATCCTGTTTGGCACCTGTGAAATCTGAGGTGAAACTGTGCAGCCCTGTCTGCAGACTACTGCGTATCCTTAGATGCTAGGGCAGAGGTCACACCCTTACTCAAGTGCCAATATGAGTGTATTCCATTTCAATATCCCAGAAGTTGATATAAGCATGCAAAAGGTAACTGAATTTCTTCAGTTTCTCTAGACAAGTACATAGTTAAAGTAGATGGTAAGCTGTGTCCAAGTCCTACATGAAATAAGGTCCCATACTTAAGGACAAACTAAGTTATATCGTCATCTTTTATAATGTTTCTTCTCCCTTTAATAGAGCTTAGAAATCACAAGTCACAAACCTGACTATATAACATGAAACCAATACTGAGTCATGGATGTGCTGCTTTACAGATTTCCAGAACATAAACATTTCTTTCATTGTCTGCAAATGCTGCTTTTTCTTAAGGAGAGAAAGGTATGAACACTGAGAGAACTAACTAAATAGTTGTGATTCAAAATGCAGAAGGAAACCCATTTTAACTACTTTCACTTGGGATATTATTGCTATAAGCTCATTTACTTATAATGCAGCAGTTTGTTGTTCATGAATTTGCGTAGCTCGTCACTAAGTTGTGAGGAATTTACAAATCTAGTAGTAAAGTGTGCAAAATACATTACATGTCTGGATGAATGACTTGAGTAGGTTACTACATCTGCCTTTGGTCAGTCTTTCATAGAAATAGAGGTAGACACACAAATTTTCCTAACCACTGGCCACAGACAAAATAACAAAGCATTAGACTGAAAATATTATTAGTTCACATAAAACCATTAGATACTTTAAATGAGAAATACTACTAATATATGGAAGTGTTCAAAACTTCACCACAAGACTAAGGAAAGATGTTAGGAATTACCTTTTACACTGTCAGCATGCAAAGGATTTTTGAACATAAGCAGTTATTCAGCTACAAAATCTGTAACTGGAAAAAGATCCTGCAAGCTTCCTTGGGATCTACTGGGAAAGGCTTAAACCAGTTTCCTGTACCTTCTGTGACTCCCTTCTACAGCCATTCCATATCTTACTAAATCTTTTGCTCCATCAGTTGGCACAAACTCAGAAGTCAGTAACAGATAACACATGAAATAATGGGATGGGAAATATAGTTTTCTTTCCTCAACTCAAAATTGGTTTTATAGGGGGGTGTGTGTATATATATTTATATAGGTGAGAGATATATATTTAAATATGTTTATATATTAAACATAGGCATTTAATTATATATCAGTGAAGCATATCTATTTTCCCCAACTCAGAACTAATTATACATAGCTGTGTTGTGTTTCAAAACAGGCTATTTACTGTCATCTCATAATCCCTAATCTAGTCACAGACCAGTATTATCAATATTTTTACCTCTAATTTTTACCTCTAATTTTTTGCTGTTTCTAGAAGTACTCTTTAACTGTATCTGCATGTACACTAAACTACAGCATATAAAAGTTTGATTGTATATTTTAGAAATGATATCTTAATTTCCAGCAAAACTACTACAGTGTAGTATTTAACAACAGAGCAAGAATGATTATAAGACAATCTTTGTACTAAAACTTTAGCTTGTATTTCATATTTAGAAAAAAACAAAAATGATGAACTGGAACATTTTTCAACTGAATTGCTTTAGCTATTTTACAAGATCAAACATGCTGCTATTCTTTTCTTTTAAAAAATATTAATGTAAAATTTAAAAGCTCCCTGAAAACTGTTTTGTCAGTATCTATTCACAAGGAACAACCTGTTTTCCTTGATGGAACCTAATCGGTGTTTCCTGTTGGGTTCATGTATGGATTTAATTATATGAAATAAAGCATTCCCAGTGACAAGAAACAGTGTTCTTTGGTCTCATTCCCTAAATGAAAAAAGATACAGCATTGTCCAATACAAAGAAAAAAAAAAGTCATCAGTTAAACATAATGAACATACTGATAACCATAGAACAGAATGAAAAAGTCCATCTCCTCAGTTCTAATCAATTATTAGAGCCCAGACTAAAGGGAAATCAAAAGAGAGAGTCAATTTTGCTGGAACTGAATATCTGCAATTGCTAGTCAACTGCATCTTGTCAACAGTTCACAAGGTTGATAGTTACAGTCCAGAGAGAAACAGGTTCACAGAGGAACATTTAAAAGATGGACTGAAATGTTTTAGTGTTGAGAAATTAAAATTTACTTTATGGCTGCAGCACCCAAATCAAGGCCATATACCATTATATTAGCTATTTCCCAAAGATCAGAAGGCCTTGTCTCTGTGTGTCTGAAAGTACTGCCTTGAAGACTGTTGTTTGGCGTTTTTTGTCTACCTTAGCTTTACTGAGGAAAGTTGACAGATGAAAGAAAATATGCAGCAGCTGAAATTACAAAAAAATTAATACTTGGCAGTAATTGAACTCTTCTCTAAAAAATAAAAGAGCTTCGCAGGCAAAGTCTCAGCTTTGCTATTTTAACTCTCAAAAATGTCTTGTGTGTTTGTGCTTATAGGGAAAAACTAGTCATTCCTTTTAAGGTCCCTCCCTCACTAGTGAGTGAGACAAAAATCACTAGAAATGAATAAGACTTATCTTGGGCTGTAAGGCTCAAGTAAGCTAATAGATCTTGTACTCTCAGCATGAAGTAGAAAGATTGACACACACACATTTATTCTTCCAAACCTGAGCCACTCATATAGAGTCATAAGTATTTCATTAGTATAGGACTAAATTCTGAATGGTCATTGAACAACTGTTTTCTTCGGGGCTGAAAAGTAATTTTTCTCTGAGAAGCAGAATGGTGTTACCAAAAAAAGGCCAGAACAGGGAGGAATAGATCCCATGTAGTGAGTCATGAAACAAGGTGAGCAACCACCGTACTTATTCGATAATAGCTACTGTTCCCAGATGATCCAGAAGATTAAACACATCAAGGGGAAGGAATGACCTAAACAGGCTGAAGAATGGGCTAAAGCCTGTATCTATGTCAATAATTGGAGTCAGCATTACAATCTCCTGAAAGCCTATTCCCTCCAATCATTTATATTAAGTCCACCAGCTCAAATCCTGAGTTCTTTTGAATTCTCACTAGGAGAGCAAGGCTGCCTCCAAGGCACGCAACTCTGTACTGTACTTAGGAACTGACCTCGACATCTAGATCTCAAACATAAAGCTTCTGAGCTATTATTTGTTTGGTTTTACTGCAAAACAGTAAACACAAGCAGACAGCAGAGAAAACAAAACAAAACTCTCTTGCTTCCTTCCCTCTGCAAACATTTTCTTATGCTCCTCTGAAAACCACTACAAGGAGCGCTTTTCCAATAGTTGCAGCAGTCAGTTCTGGAACAGTAGTAGAAGCTGGAGCCAACTTTACATCTTCAACACTCTGGTTTAGACATATCACAAAAAACTGTAAGACTGCATCGTAGGACAATATTTCACACTCAAGAAAATTGATTATCACTGATTAGATACATCTGAAAAACTAAGTAGACTTATATGCTTATGACAGTGAAAAAGCATCACACAGCCAACTTAATAGTGAAAGACTGCAATCATTTTAAAAACAAAAGTCCATAAAAGCTGAAAAAAATTTAACAACAGTTCCCATTTGTTAAGCAATTTTAATAATGTATCAGTGATATTGCCATAATTTAAAAAAAAAAAATTGTTAGTAAAGCATTACATCTGTAACATCTCTAAGTATCTATAAATCAACATATAGATGTCTTCTAATAAAGTATTTTGTAGAGTGAAATAATCACTGATCCTAGAACGAGGCTACACGTGACTAGGCTGTGTTAATAAACACTAGTTCTGTTATCAGAAAACCACGACTTGAAGGCTGTTGAAGAAAAACAGGAGATTGCGACAGGGCCCCCAAAAGAACAAGAAGAAGATAACCAGAGGCCTTCAATGTAGAAGCACAGAATGATATCAAAGAATATAAAATCAAATCAAAAATAACCAGTTACTGATCACTAAAGAAATTCAAAGCGAGAGTTGAGTAGAACTGGTTTTAGAAGGAAAGTTGAACATGTTTTTCATGATTGACACAGGCTGATGGACACAGGCTGAGATGTCTTTTGATAGCCAGTAACAACTAGTTGCACTGGCACCAGACTTCAGAACTGGGAATGCAAATTGATCATGGATGTGTAGCAGTACACTGTCGAATATTATCATTAAAGTGAAATATATACCCCAACTGCTTATAACAGTATCCTATCCTTGAGGGTTGGCTGCAGTTTGGATGCAACCATCAAAATGTTACCTGATTTCTCCTATGTTTTGAGT
This sequence comes from Fulmarus glacialis, assembly GCF_000690835.1. NCBI lineage: Eukaryota > Metazoa > Chordata > Aves > Procellariiformes > Procellariidae > Fulmarus > Fulmarus glacialis. The sequence continues at coordinate 16,724 of NW_009225730.1, forward strand.
TATAGCCTTTACATGACCTCAGCATTGTGCATCCTACCTATTCAGACAGTTATATGTTCTTATCATAATTTCTAAATTACGTATAGCAAGCTAAGAACTTGCACAATAAAATATTTAAAATAACGTACACCTGTAACACACAAAACTATATCACTTTATCACGAACAATGTCATTCAAACTTGATACGTTTTCATTCAGAATCCTTTTATAGATATGTCATTAACCTGCAGAAGAGATGCTATCTTGATTTAAAGCCCTATTTAACTGTACCACTGAAACAACACAGCTACAGCCACACCAAAAGAAAAAAAAAAATCCACCTCCTAACCAGCCAAGATACTGTGATACAAAACTCTGCAGGAATTAAATAACAGTATTTGATGTTGATTACACTTCTGCATATACTGATAACTTAAAGAAAATCCAAGAGAAGTCTTACCAAGTTTATATAAAGTGTCAATTATCTCTTAAGAAATATAATTACAAAAGGAAAAAATCAAAATGGTAATGAAGTTTTTGATATAGTACATGTGTGATTCCAAAACGCTACACTAAATGTGTGGCAGTGTGTGTGTATATATATATTCCTGAATTATTATAAACTTTTTTTTTTTTTACATAAGATCCCCTGTGAGGGTGCAGGTTACTATCACAGTTCACTATTCATATCACTTAATTTGGAAGCATGGGAAAACATTGAATCTGGATGACCGGAGAGCCCTCTCTGCACCTCAGGCTTGGTAAAATTATATAGGACTGAACTAGTGGGGGGGGGGGGGCGGGGGGGGGGGGCAGGGGAAGGAAATAAATTTTTTTACTATAAACAAAACTCTTAGACAATAAAAAGGCACATACTTTCTATGTCTAATAGCAGTGAGTTATCAGGCTGGCACCTTCTTGCAGATTTTACTCCTAAAATGGTGTTCAGAAAAGAGTATTGGTTGGGCACAAGTGATGGTGGAGGGAGAGACTTCTGAATTTTCTTCAGTCTTTGCCACTTCTAACATCAAGTTAGTAGGTGGCACGTGATTTGCTTATTGGAGCCAGGAAGAGCCTGATTAGCTTCTAGATGCCGGCAGCTTATATGCTTTGTTTGAATCTGGACTATATAAAGTAACTCTACTTCTACTTAAGAGTAGTTGTGAGAGGCATGATACATGTTATGGGCTACCCAACTGCCAGAGTCAAAAGAAGTCTTTTGATAAGGTGGGACTCCTTGAGACCAAACAGGGTTTCAGCTGCCTTTTTAGCAGCATTAACAACTTCTTTCAAGAAGGTGTTTGCTAGCTTCTGTTACTTGGGAGTTCCTGAGCCACTTGTAGGGGTGGGTGAGCCAGAGAAACTGGATTGAGGGTCATTCTTCAAATGAAAACTATATGGGAGCAAGTTGGTGAACATGGCATTGTGGCAAAGGACTGCTTTTGCAGCACAAAATGTTGAGTGGCAGATTAGTAGACTGAAATTTGGAGAGAACGGAGGAACTCCTCAGACCTGTGTAAGCTTAGTGGTGTCCCTCGCAACCCCAAGACTGAATGACTTTTTATCCCTCATTGAAATCTAGGGTAGCTTGTATTCTCATATGACAGACAAGAATTT
>NW_009225731.1:0-218 GCF_000690835.1 Fulmarus glacialis
CGTTTGCGCGCCCCCCCGCCCTTTGTCCACTTCTTCCCCCCTCCTTTGTTCCCAAAAGTCTTTTTCACTCTTGGAGGATTTACAGCTGAATGCAGTGCAAATAGTCTTGACAGCTCAGCAGGGAGCATAACTTCATCTGTAGTGTCTTCAGTCAGGGCACTGATTTCTATATTTTGTAGGTTTTGATTGTATATCAACTGGTTTTCTTTCAGTGGAGC
>NW_009225731.1:239-21154 GCF_000690835.1 Fulmarus glacialis
ATAGAGCCTCCTAGTGCAACTACTACAACTACAATTGGAATTTCTGCGACTTCAACTACTTTCACAAATGCCTTTGGGAAGAAGAGAGCTAATGTGGTGACTACCCCCAGCACAAATAGAAAAAATAAGAAAAATAAAACAAAAGAGACTCCTCAGAATATGCAAATAATTTTGCCAGATCAGCATATATCTCTAGCACAGCAAAAAGCAGATAAAAATAAAATAAATGGAGAGCCAAGAGGTGGTGGTGCAAGTGGGAATAGTGATTCAGATAACTTGGATAGCACAGATTGCAATAGCGAAAGTAGCAGTGGAGGTAAAAGCCAGGAGTTGAACTTCACAATGGATACAAATTCCTCTGAGCGGCGCTATGCCTCATTGCTTATCCCCTCTCAGGAAGAAAAAACAAGCACCTCGGCTTCAAAAACACCAACGAGGTGAGACTGCCGTATTGCTTCCCTATTGTTTCACAGGCTTTTACCTATGCCAATGTAAATTTTCTGTAGCTTAAGTTTTACACCAGCTGGTACATTCCCAAAGTCTTGAGAGATTGAGTTTGCTTTATTTGCGTAGCTATTAAATAATACTGTCATGTTTGTTGAATGCAACCTCTTTAAAATGGTAAAGATAAGATTTTTTTGGCATTGCTGGCTAGTTTTTAATACTATTTTAGCAAACCAGCCAGTTTTCTCTCTGCGCTGTTTAAGCATCTATGTTGCATTGTCAGCTTCATTAGAATAGATTTTCAAAGTGAGTATGCTGGGAGTTTAAAAAGGAAGTGCCAGCTTTACTTATAATCTATTTACAGAAGCGGTTTCATTAGCTTTTAATTGTTTTATGGTTCATCATTAACAATCTCTTTGTTTTAAGGAGGGAAGAAGTTGATGACTCTGAGCACTTCACCTGCCAGGTTGATGGCCAATTTGATTTAACCTTGTCGAGCCAGAGGTGAGAGTCAGAAGAACTCGGTGAATGTACAGGGGCCACATGAATGGCTTGGAAAATCATTCAGTTGCCAGGGAATGACCTAGAAACTTTTATAACACCAGTTTCTAAATAGGTCATTGATCTGAGTCAAAAAGCTTAGATCCCATCTCTATCTGTAGTCTTTGCTTATTTTTACATATAAGTAGTATGAGTCTGATCCTCTACAGTTTTCTTGTTTCTTTTCTTTTCCTGTATTAAGGGAGGGGAGAGGGTATGGGGGTTGATCTGCAGGATACCTGGCTGACTGAGAACCCAGCTTCAATAAGAACGCAAACATGACGGGATCAAAAAGGGCAGCAAGCGAAAGGGCTGTTGCCAGACTGACTGAGGCACTTGTCTGGGAGTGGGAAGAGAGTCAGGATTTTCTTTTTTCTTTTATTTTTTTGACCCAGATTAAAGTTACGTGCAGAATGAGTGGATTTGTCAGCCCTTGTGGTTGGGGAGTGGGGGGTGTGTTTTGGATTACCCTTAAGAGTGTTAGAAATTGGATTTTGCCTATGTTCTGTTTTATGAACGTAAATTGTTTCTGCCTTGGACCTTTCGTCCAAGGTCTCTAACAAAAGCCTTGGAAACCTGTGCAGTTCATTAACTATGCTTCTGTTAGATAAAGTACACCTAAGAAACAAGACCGTATATAAATATCAAAACGGGGCTAGTATATTTTATTAAATTCTGCAGGTGCTCTTTGGCTCTTGCACTAGTCAGACTTTGTCTGAAAATAATTTCTAAATTTGCTCTTCCTGAATTCCTCTTCTCTTTAGTCATAGACGTGCTGATGACAAGGCTACTGTAATTGAAACTTAAACTCAGGCTTCATAACAATGCTTTTCTGAAAACATACCTAGACATGTTCAGACAAAGCAGAAAAAAGCTTTTGAAGTCTACTCTGGAATCGATATCCCACAATGGACTTCGTTCATTTCTTTCATATGCATTTTTTCTTGTTCTCTTTGCCTCAATCTTACAGTTATCTGAGAACAAGTAAAGTTCTCCATAGAACTTTCAAATGCCTTGGGCAGGTGTATTATCAGAGAGCTAGAACTTACTAAGGTAAAGAGAGAAAATGCTGCCATTTTAAAAGGCATATTGTCTAAACGTTGCTTTTCATATAATCAGTACGCTTTGGTTACTTAAACGTGGATAAATGCCTGAAGTTTGTATAAAGTGTAGTATAAACAGTTTGCCTGCAAGAAGACACAATGAACATAAAATGCTGTAACAAATAGAGAATAAAATGGATGAAGAAAAACTTGCATATGGTAAAGAGGAGTGATGCTTAGCAGGATAGCTGAAGCATGAGGTCCTCTGTAAATTTTCCAGCTATGCATAGATTTGCTGGGTTGAATCACATAAGGCTAGTTTTTCAATGACTCGTGAACATTGCTGCCTATGTTTCAGTGCTGCAGGTGAACTTGTGAGCTCTCCATGCTGCTTTTTTTCACCTCCGCATAGATCAGTTAGCCTAACAAGAGATTGCCAATTCTCTCTCTCTTTCTCTTTTTCTCTCTCACCCAAACTTGGCGTTGTTTGTATCACTAGACTATTGCTACAGCTCTATTAGTACAGGTAATGATACTTGGGCATCTGTTTCCAAATTGATATCAGTGGGACTTAAATACATAAATATGCTCAAATATCCGTGTCTCAGTTACCCATTCAGAAAATGGGGCGTGAGGGGTAGAAGCACTTTCCAGGAATCTGTAACAATGTGAGCTGAAAAACAGATATTTTCAACTACTTAGTAAGAAAGAGACGTTATTACCAAAGTACCTTTTCTTAAAAAGCTATTCAAAAAGGAGAACACAGTATAGACACATAATCAGGATGTGCCTAAGTGGCTGTGTACTGCCTCTTATAAACTATTTTAATCTGATGTCCTTAGTGCTTCTGGTATTACTTCATTCAGTTCAGTGTTCCACTTTTTGGAGGAAGGGTATAGGCTGTGGACTAAAAGGTTAAAAAAAAAAAAACAAACCTATCAAGTCACCCAAGTTGTTCCAGGTAGAAAATAAGAATGAAAACACTTCATGCTAGTAGTTTTAAGCTGCAGAAATATATACTGTAATGCTGTCATTTTATTCTGTAATTTGTAATCGCACGTTTCTGTTCCCAGACTTGACGGTGAAAGTCATTCAAATTCTTTGTCAACTACTTACAAGCCTGTTTCCCTGCCTCTGACCTCTCCAAATGTAAAGCTGAATCTGACTAGTCCAAAAAGAGGCCAGAAAAGAGAAGAAGGCTGGAAAGAAGTGGTTAGAAGGTAAAGACTTTAATTCTGTGTTTGAAAACTGTGAGCTTTTTAGCTTGTAAATTATTCTCCAATATAGAAAGTCCAGCATGCTTATGTAATTATTTAATTGTATAATTAATTTATAAAAAATCTACCCCCCTTACTCTTGCAGTGCTGTGAAAACAAATTGCAGTCCTAATTTGTAGTAACTCCTCGCTAATTTAACGTCAATATGACGTGAACATTTTATTTGGCACAAGGGTTTTCTTTACCTGTGACTTCAGTGGAGTAAAGGATAAGATAAAAGGGGGGATAAGATAAAAGGGGGAGGGAGCAGATGGCAGTGAAAAGCCCCTGCAGCAGGTGATTGCTTGCACATGAACTAAAGGCAGGGTGGATGTTAGTAGAGTAGAGGAGAGGTGGATGATCTCTTAAAGGCTAAAATTCATTGTGCTTTGGGCAGTGACCTTGATAGCTGATTCCATGGAAGATTTTGTCACCTTAAAGTGAGTGCTAGAGGTGCAATTAGATTTAAAGATTTTCTGTAAAGCAAACTTTCCCTTTGAAAATGTACTGGGTTTTATTATATGGCCATTAACACCTCCCTCAGTATCTTTTCTGTAACCTTTATGATGTCTGCTACTTGTAGCTAGAAATGATCATCTCGCTTTCCTTTTTTTGTTCTCTTTATCAAAAAGGAATACAGCATGAACATACAAGTGTTAGATGCTTTGGGTGCACTTAAGATGCCCTCCTGCTTTTGTGTTCTGCAATGGTAGTGTCCAAATATGCTCATTTTAGAGAATTTTAGGCTATGAGCAAACAACGTAATTGTACAGAGGATTTAATGCATTCAGATTAGTGGAAGCCACAGACTGTTCTTAATAAAGGTTAAAAAGGCAGTATAATCTGAACATTTAAGCGTTTGAACCCTTAAAGAGTTGGTTCGGTCTCTGCCTTTTGTTGTGTTCGCAAATGGGGTTCTCCACTGTGACATGGCCTTGCTAAATGTATGGTTGCAGACTGCCCACCACTCGATGAGTCGTGCAGGCATGAAACCATTAAACAGACAGCTGACTTTTCCAGGGCTGCACAGACCCCATCATTGACCCTGGAGCTGTTCCATCTCTCCTCCTGGGTCTCCTGAGTTTCATAGACTCAACTCATCTGCTTGGTTGGGTATTGTCTGCTCTTCTGCTGGAGATGGTAGGGTTCTAGAGATGACATCCAAAACCCGACCTTTCCTCATCCCTGAGGAATCAGGCCTTGTGTCATAAAGAACGCGTCCATAAAGTGTTCTGCACTGGTGTTTGCTATGCCCTGACTGATCAAAGCATGCGTCCTGCCAAAAAAGAGCTTTTTGGCGACTTTAGATGTATTTGCAAAATGCTCGGGAGCTGCATGCCTTCTTCTCCTAAAGTCTTTCCTGATCTCAGCAAGAATTCTTCTCCTCCCCTCTCCCCATGAGTAACCCCCTGGCTAGAAGGGATGTCTATCAAAGAAGTAACCAATGAAAACATCCCTTCTGCCCTTGACAGGCAAGTAGGCAGAGTTTTGAAAGACCCTCCCCCTAGCAACACTCTGCAGCCAACACCAATTGAGCAATTTCAGCTGCAGAGAGGAGGGCGCTGCTGTTCGGGAGCGAAAAGGTACTGTTTTGGGCACTTCTCAAGGTAAAAACCATTGAGCTTGGCGGGTAGGGAGGGAAATGGCAGTGGGTGATGGGTGGGCAGGGGCCTGGGCACTGGGATGAGCTCTCCTCATGTCTCCATGGATGATGGCATGGGGGTTCCTCGTGGGCTGAGGTGGAAGCAGACCCAAGGTACGGATAGGAGCCCTGTGAGTGATGTGGGCGTATTTTAGAAGTTAGGTGACGATGGAAGCTCTGGTTTGGGGAGGTAGTGACTGCGATACCTAGCTTGAGAGAGGAGCCTTGGGGCTGGAGGGGGGAAGAAAGCCCAAAGCATGAAACAGCCTTGGTAGGAGAGCTGGGTGCATGCTCTGAGGACCTGGTTTCTGGGGATGGGAAGGGTTGTAGCATGCTCTCCTGGCAGGATAGGGGGAAAGAAAAAACACCTTGGCAAGATGAAGTGATGCTTTAGAATGTTTTCATGTATTTAGATGTGTTCAAAATAAAATGGGTTTCCTTTAAGTCCTATTAAGTGAGAAACAATTTCCTGAGGATCAAGTTACTTAGAAGTTTCCAACAGAATTCCACTGGAATAGCTAGGTGAAGCTGGCAGCCTTTTCAGGGGGTGGGGGTGATTTGTACAGTGTTCAGAGGTGCCTGCACTGTGATCACAGTGGTTTCTGAAACCCCTTTGAATCCCCTCTAATTGTTCAGTGTTGAACTACTGCACATCACTGGCAAGCTTCAAAGTGGTGTATGGGCTTGAGAGGGTCCAGCCTTTAGAGTCTGGGGACAGTGGTGGCCCAGAAGGACCTTGGCTGGGGTCTGGATGCAAGCATAGCTCGTGTTCAAAGACTTTCCAGTACTGTGTGCCTGCAGTGACCCACCAATACCATGTGAATTAGAAAAATCATAAATTGACTTATTTCACTGAACACATGGGTTAGAGTATTGTGGCCTGACGGTGAACCTGCTTCTGAAAATCTGTGCTGCCTTCACAGTGGCTTCCAGCTGCTCCTTAAATCACAGCACTGCACAATTTAACCATCTGCCATCCACAGTTGTGTAGTGTCACCGGTAAGATCTCGAGGTCTGAGAGAGGTGGATACTAAAAGCGTTGTGAATGCAAGCGGTATTACAGAGCTGATCACTGGGAAAACATTGGAAAACCACCTTCTCCTTGCTATAAACCCTTGCGACAAACGATCAAAGTAGCTAAGCCATGGACTTTTATATTTGAAGCAGCACTATTTATGTAAATTTAGGTTGATAAGCTAAGGATTTGTCTCACTTTGAAGGTACACAAGATAAAATAAAATCCAAAAGTGTTTCTGAAGCAGTGTGAGGCACATACACCTGTGTTACAACAGTGGTGGAATAAATGCTTCTGGATAATCCTCGTCAGGTACTGAGGATGATGAGTAATTTGAGTGGGGGGGTGTTAGGCTCCAAAGGGTGAAGAAAATAGCAGAAAACCACCTGTCAGACAGGAAGGGATTTTTGTATGCCTTTAAAGTTTGAATACATTTCACAGATTTGTGATCTTTGTGATATAGGTCAAAGAAATTATCTGTCCCAGCTTCTGTCGTATCTAGAATAATGGGAAGAGGTGGGTGCAACATCACAGCAATTCAAGATGTCACTGGTGCCCATATTGACGTTGATAAGCAAAAAGATAAGAATGGAGAGAGAATGATCACTATAAGGTACAGTATCTAGAAATGAAAGTTTTGAGTTAGTCCACAATGTCATTTATTAAGAAGTTTGTTTGCTTTTTAAGACGGGACATATTTAGCTTCTTGGTACTAGAATAGAACATATATTACTGCTGCCAAGATATGCTGAAGGTCTACTCCTTCAAAGATAATCCTTAAGATACGCAAAAGCCAAGAAATAACTTATGGGAGTAAACATGCTATAGACTTGCAGATCAGTATAAAATTGAGGCTACAGAATGTTGCACAAAGTGGGGTTTTCCTTTGCAAAAGATAAATATGTTTGTATTTAACCTAGGGGTGGTACAGAGTCAACACGATACGCAGTGCAGCTCATCAATGCCCTTATTCAAGATCCTGCCAAGGAACTGGAAGACTTGATTCCTAAAACTCATATAAGAACACCTGCTTCGAGTACCAAATCAATCCATGCAAACTTTTCATCTGGAGTCAGCACTGCGACTGCTTCAAACAAGAACTCCTTTCCTCTCGGAGCACCGCCCCTAGTCACATCGCAGTCATCAACACTATCTACTTTCCAGCCTACTAACAAACTAAACAAGAATGTTCCAGCAAATGTGCGCTCATCTTTTCCGGTGTCTCTTCCTCTAGCTTATTCGCACCCTCATTTTGCCTTGCTGGCTGCCCAAACTATGCAACAGATCCGGCACCCTCGCTTACCTATGGCCCAATTTGGAGGAACTTTTTCACCTTCACCAAACACTTGGGGACCATTCCCAGTGAGACCAGTTAATCCCGGCAGCACAAATAGCTCTCCAAAGCATAATAGTTCAAGTCGTGTAATATTTTACAGACGGAGTCTCCTGGATTAACTACTTCTAGTTGTCCCATTACTGTCTCTTCTGTAGCTGCTTCCACCCAACCGCTGTGTGTAACCAGTAATCGGACTCCGTCTTCGGTCAGAAAGCAGTTGTTTGCCTGCGTTCCCAAGACGAGTGCTGCAGCAACAGCAATCTCAACTGTGACGAGCACCTGTAGCACTCTGCCATCAGCTTCCTCTGCCCCCCCAAACAATGGGCAAGTGCCCACAGCATTTCTGCCATCTAATGCTCCACAAACGCAGCATTCTGCACTTAAAGCGGACTCTTTCTCGGCTGTCTCAGCACCCAAAGAGAAGGTGTCAACACCAGACCAGCCCGTTGCAAATGCGTGCGCACCATCTTCGGTTGCAACTAGTTGCAGTATGTCAGCTAGTAGCAACTCAGGAGTCACCGAAACTCGCCCGTCGAGCAGCCCTGCACTGCTAAATAATGTCCAAGATGAAATACTGCCAACCAGCATGTCGGAGATCAATTCTTCCATGTCGATGCCTTTTTCATCCAGCTCAGAAACTGCTCCTTTAAGCTTAACGTCACCCAGGTCAGTTGTTGCAGATAATCAGGACAACAGTAACTTACCTCAAGTAGCTGTACCAGCACCTCGAGTTACTCACAGGATGCAGTCCAGAGGTTCTTTCTATTCAGTGGTACCAAATGCAAACCTCCATCAAGATCCTCAGTCTATTTTTGTTACGAATCAAGTTCCTTTAACACCTTCTCAAGGTCCACCCGCTGCAGTGCAGCTTTCATCAGCCATGAACGTTATGAACGGTTCTCAGATGCACATTAACCCAGCAAACAAATCATTGCCTCCTACCTTTGGGCCAGCAACGCTCTTCAATCACTTTAGTAGTCTTTTTGATAGCAACCAGGTGCCAGCTAACCAAGGATGGGGAGACTGTCCACTCTCTACCCGAGCAGCAGCTGACCCATCTTTCACTGTTCAGTCTACCTTTCTGAATAACTCTGTGATAGGACACGTGGAAAACGTGCATCCTGACAACTCCAAGGCTCCTGGTTTCAGGCCACCTTCCCAACGGGTTTCAACCAGTCCTGTAGGTAAGTCACTAAGATCGTGCACCGGACAGAATTCTTTCTCCAACCATTACACTTTGATCATCTCAAACTGATTGAGAAGTAGTTTACAAATGACAGTTAGAGAATACTATTGTAATGAGGATGGCCTGTTTTTTCCAAGCACTCTTTAAAAATGTTGATGATGATTTTTTTTCCTCTTTTCTTCAGCTCTTCTAGGATCTTAGATGTTGGGAATATTGCAGACGTTGCATTGCTTGTCTTCTGTAAGACACAGGAATGCTTCCACCTGTTTGTAGAGTTCAGGGTAGCATTGATTTTAGCTTTTGGGTTGGAATGGAACATAGGGTCGGGTGATACCAAACATAAAACAGCAGGGCAGGACTCTTGACAGGTTCCAGCTGCAGAAGTGACTGCAAGCAGTTGTTCAATATTTTATCTGAGACTCCAGCTTGACTCAGTGAGGGTAAACTCTCTGTACTTTTTGTCTCTTGATATGGCTCTGGAATTTTAATAAGCTTATGTTGTGCTTTGGGAAATTGGTGTGTTTTATTGCATGGTGTGTTTTATTAGGAAGTTACTGTCCTTCTGCTGTTACGTATAGCAGTTCAGGCTTATTTGCATTTATTTGAAATGGGTTAGGAACACTCACAGTGAGCTCCCTGCCCTTGCTGTGCTCTGCCTTAAGGATAATTATCATCTTAGCATTCAAACTATGCTGCAGACAACTGGCTGCACCCATTTGGCTGGAAGGGACCCTCAAGAGATCTAGTCTGTGCCACCCTGTTCTCCCCTTCATTCTTGCCATAATGGCTTTATGGAGCCTTGAAGCTGGGTAGCTAGAGAGCCTTGCTTTGAAGTTGTCTTTACCCTGGCAGTGTATGGTAGATATTTGGGTTAACGCTTCAGGACTTGAATGCTAGATTGGGACAAGTCAAGTAGTTTGACTTTCAGACTAAAGGAGAATGGGGCATTTGGACGACGTGGTGGTGAGGAAAGAAGATTTTCAGCATTCCCAATCCTCTCGGTTGATTTACAAACGTGCAGGACTTCTGAAAACCAGAACAATTCTCTCTGACTAGCTTTAACCACAAAACTGGGATGTTTGCTATGACTGTAGTTTTCTTAATAGTTTAATTTGGGCTGTATAGCTCTGCAAAGCAAGTGAATACCTAGAGCTCTTGTGCCATGTCTAGTCCCAGCGCAGTAAGCAGAACCAGGTGTAACTAAGACTGTGGAAGGTAAAGTTACTGGACCTTGTTTATCAGAAAGGCTGCTAATAAAAGAATTGCCAGACCCTCATCAGCAGACTCCAGAAACACTTTATGTTGGCTCAGCTTTTTCTCTGCAGTGCTCTAAACTGGGAGTTGGCTGTTACTGGAATAACCCCTGGGGAAGGAAGCTTATGGCAAATGGGATCTGCTGATTTTTCTGATAATCGCATCCTGTATATACAAAGACGGCTGACTGGGAAGTCCCGTAGTAGCAAAAAATGTTGCTGTTCCCTTATGCTAAGGTCATCTGTTTGTCATTGGGAAAAATTTCTTGGTCCTTTATATATCCTTAAATGACTGTAAGTATTTAAAAGGTAGTCTAAATCTGTTTCTTCCCTGAGTTAGGAAGGTTAGGTAGATACCCAAGGAGAGCTCACGCGGTTGACTTTGGGGAGATAAGTGTGAAGTTCTTCTCAAGTGAAGCACAAAAATATTTGGACAGAACACATGTTTTCTGAGCTGGAATTTGATTAGGATATTGCAAAATGAAGAAAAACTGCAAATAGGTAGATGTGCTGCTAACGTTCTGCCTGGCAGGAGGTCACTGGTTAGTCAGGTCTTTAGTTGGTTCATTTAATGTCATTCTACTTAATACTGCTTTTGATGACCATCGTTTCAGAATCTAAGTTGTGTGTCACACAGGAGTAGGAGGGGTGTTAGGGGAGCCTGGGGAGACGGGGGTGTTTTGAAGGTGTGATGGTGAGGAAAGGACCGGGGACGGTAAGCTGAGGACCTCTCCAGTGCCTTCCCTTGGAGCATAAGTGTGGTCCTGTGGTCTGTCCACCCATCTCATTCACTGCCTCTTCCCAGGGGAACAGACCTTTCCGTTCAGCTCAGCCCCTGAGGTGGATTGAACTGGGGACTACCTTGGCTGTTTCCATAGGGTTCAGTGGCAGGTTTTATGAGATTTTGAGAAGGGGGAAAAAGGCCAGTCACTGCTGGCTTACGCTTTGGCCAACAGAAGTGCGATGGACAAGGAGCAGTCTGGGCCTTGCCTGGCAATTCAGTACACTTCTGTGTGATGAGAGGGATTAGTAATGGCTATCAAAGCAGGTGGACACCGATCTTCTAATCTCGGCTGTGCCTCTACACCTGATGGAGCAGAGGTTTGTCTTTTGTGCCTGTCTTGCACAGTTGGGCTGTGGCAAATTTTTCCACAAATCAACATCTCTTGGTGATCACCTCTAAGCTAATTTGGTGGAGATTCAATATAATTTGATTGTGCACTAAACCAGCGTTTTCTTAACAAATTGTCACTTCAGGGTGGAGTTTGGGTGCTACGCTTTTCCTATTCATGGGTAGGCTCAGTTGTGGCTTGAGTTTTCTCTGATTCACTGGTTCCTTTGAGGCACAGGTACACGTGCAGATCTCCTCACCAGCTGTGGATCTGTTCTGGAAATGGCCTTTTGTCTCACTTACGTCTTTAGATCTCTTGTCCTAGCAGCTTGCAGATTGAGGGCAGACTTAGCCCAACCATTTGGGGAGGCTGTAGAGAAGACTGGAAGAAGTCTATTTGTTACTTCTTTCCTCTGCATTTTGAGAAGGGGTTTGAGACCTTGCTCACATGGCATTAAAAGTTATCACAAACTTGAAATATGCCAGCTTAGGAAGCAGCACATGAGTATGAAGTTGCATGAAATGGCTGGGATCCCTGTTTTACATGGAATGACCAAGTCTTGCAGCTATTTCTCTAAAGGTGGAGGTAGCCCTTGCAGTTACCAGTTTCTGCAGAAGTGCCTGGGTGCTTTGATAAACTAAATTTTGAGCAGGTTTTGTGTGAGATTGATACACCAGTCTCAAAAGCTCGGTTATACTTTCAGAGCATGATGAAGAGTTTGAATTCATGGCCCAAGTAACTGTAGAGTACAGTATTGCAAAAGGTTTTGGTATTACAAAACCCTATTTTGTTGGTAAGTACATAAATAGGAAACTCATTACTGAAATCAGGATTCTGTAAGTCATTGTTCATAGAAGCCATTTTTAATATTGAGCAAAAGTTTTTTTTTTTAATCCACTTTTATGAAAGTCAAGATAATGATAAAAAGTGTTCTTTACAACCTGAAAACTGACTACTCTGTTGAATTTGTGCATCTCTGGCTGTCACACTTCCTTCAACCTGTAGAAAATACACAGCAGTGCTGAAATGGCCTTGGCTGCACAGTCATTGCACTTTGAAAGCTGTGTACCCATCCTACCAAGCCACAGCTGGGCATCTCCCTTCTGCAGAAGAGCTATTTTTGTCATAATCTTTGCCTTGTTCTCTGTTTAGGAAACCAGCAGTCCCCATGGGCAGCAGCAGCTCTGTTATCCCTTCTGTATGGGGCAGAGACTCAGGATCTTCAGTGGTTTGTCAGCCAGCTGGAAACTTGCTTTTGATGTGTGGTGGAATTGGTCACCATAGGGGCCTTTTAATTACCTCTGAGTTGACTTTTGCGGATGGAGGGTTAGCAAGAGCATCCCATCAGTAGCTCCATGGCAGATGCACAGGGGGAGCCCTTAGGTGGAGGTGCTGCAATCTGCTTACAGTTAGGCTCTGTGCTGGAGGCCAGACTGCAGCTCTAGACAAACGCAGATCAATCAAACTGCGTTTACAGGCAGCCTGCACAGGCATTAGCATCCTCCTTAGCCTTGGAGTCTTGCACTTTGTGCTGTGACAAACCCTGAAACTCTCCTCCCATGCTCAGGTTCCCTCGTCTGAACACCCCATGTTCTGTTAGTGGTGGTGATTTATTTCTCCTTGTCTGTAATGGAGACTTCTCTTTTTTAACCTTTGGGGTAGGGCTAATGAGAAAAATACCTCTTTCAAATCCAGTGAGTCATTTCTGTCCATGTGAGCAGGTTGGATTGGGCACTTCCAGAAGCAGTAAATCAGGTTGACTTGGTTGATAATACTGTGGGAAAAAGACCTGGCTTTCAGGAACAATGAATCCAGGCGATGAAAGGTGCACCTCTAGTCTATGACCTAAGGTATTGCCTGTCACCACTGCTGTTTGCAGACTGCTGTGGTGTAAGTAGGTACAACCTTCAACCTTGCTCTGCAGCAATAGAGGCTGGTCCTGGTTGTGGTCATTTTCAAATGTTTAAAAGGTTTTGAAACTAGTCTTGTTTAATAGGCCCTTGAAACTAAACCCAAAACTCAGGTGAACATATGGCCATGCCCGTTTCTGCTTTCAGGTAATAACGTGTGATAAGAGCTTTTACAACATTTTGGAAAAGTACTTAAAAACTTTGGCTTATTAAAAAACTGTAATTCCCCCTTGCTAATAATTTTTGTGGGACTCTCAACTTTCTCTCCATCTCTCCCTTCCCCTTATGCATCCCTGTAGAAAGCAGCCCCCTCACCTGTTGTGCTGTGCATCGTCAGCCTTGTTTCTCTGGACACAGCATGCTCGGACCAATCTATGTGTGAATGTACCTATAGGATGGCAAAAACCGTACTGCAGCAAACTACTTCTCTGGTGCCGGGTTCCCCTGGGACTTTCAAAGAGCCCTTTATCCCTGTTTGGCTTGCGTGGCTTTTTTGTAAGCAAAGATCCTTGCCACTCCCAGCTTTCTCCTTTGCCCTCCCTACTAAGATCATTTCCTTTCAGTGACCAAAGGGATGGCTCTTTTTGTTAAAACTTCAGGCCAAAACAGAGAGCGTACAGAAATGCCTTCTGTTGGTTTCTAAGGGAGAATCGTGCACCTGTAAAATGAACTTACCATGTGCAGATACCCCCGAAGGTGATGAGATGCTTTAATTATATTTGGAGCACTAGCTCTCTCTGGTGCTTTGAAGCAGGTTCCCAAAGAGAGATACTTAATCAAATTTATGTTTATTTCAGGCTTACCCTCTCTAGATCCATCCAACAGCTCTACAACTTCTTCTTCAGGTCCTTTGACAGGCTTTTCAGCAAACATACAAGGAGCACGGGTTTACCTTCAAGGGCCAGCGCCTGTTGGGACTCCCAGCTTTAACAGACAGCATTTTTCACCACATCCTTGGACAAGCGCAACAAATTCATGTAGGAACTTCATGGGTCTGTCTTAGTTAACTGTAAATTCATAGCTATTGTCTTTAGTAGATTTGTAACTTGAGGGGAAACTACCCAGTGATGCACAAAATGCTTTCCAATTGCTTTTAGCAGCTGTGAGAATGGCCTGCAAATCCCAAGCTGTACTATTTTGTGGTTTTTCCCATGCCACTAGTTCTGGTAACATTACTAAAGGCATATTTGGGCAAAAAAAATCAGTCATCGTAGGCTCTGAGAGGAGAGGGCATGAAGCTGTGGGGGAGTGGAGGTGATTATACCAAGCTAAAGATTCCCCTCTAAATAGTATGAGTGTAATATTAGGTGAAAATGTCATGTTTGCCATGGTTTGAAGTTATACTTGCCTTCTTTTTTTTTTTTTTTTAAATTGGGATTCTGGAATTATTTTATGTTACTTAAAAATGCTCCAAAATCTTTACGCATCATCTGAGGTAACAGTGGGGTTTCCTCCTAATGGGAAGAACATGGAAGTAGCTTTACAGAAAATATGGGTCTTTGATTCAGAATCTTAAGTGAAGAGGCTTTTCATGTCACTGCATGCAACTTCATTGCCACTCTGAGCTTAAGAACCACAACATTTAAATGGAAGTTGGATTTCCCAAGAAGAGTCAATGACACTTCTGAAGTTGGTGGGACTTAGACTCTTACGTTACACATGTGGCTTTGGGAAGCTGTCTAATTTCTCTTCTGCTGGAAGTGGTGGATACCAAAACCAGGCTGTTTAGATATTTATGGTATTTTGGCTGATGTTTTCACCTCTTCCTGAAACTCTTCCATGTTTCTTATTCTTTCTTGTAATTAATTTAGATGTACTGCTATGTCATGAGAATATCACATGATTCTGATGGCTGAAAGCATTTGTATTATAATGTTGATTTTAGAGTTAAAATAAAGTCTAAACAGAATTTCTGTGAAAGACTTGAAGAATGCTTGCCAAAAAAAGCCTTTAAAACCTTTTTATCATTTGCTTTGAGATAATATTGGGGGGATGGAGCGGGTAGCATTTATGCTCACTAGCTTGTGTGCTTTGCGTGTAATTAAGCAAGAGAAATATTCTTTTCAGCAGGTGAATCTCCTATTCCTTCAGTTTCGTCAGGATCATCTTCGCCCCTTTCAGCTGCTTCTGCACCTTCTAACTTGGGCCAGCCAAAAACGGGTAACACCAATCAAGATCGAAAGGTACCCCCTCCCATCGGGACAGAAAGGCTTGCTAGAATTCGACAAGGAGGATCTGTCACTCCTACACCCTTAGGAACCAACTTCACGGCTCCTGTTGGTCATAGCGGTATTTGGTCCTTTGGAGTTAACAGTGTATCTGGTAAGTCTGTTGTACAGCCTGGGGTAGCCTAAAGAAACTTTTAGGGCCTTTCAGAAGTATAACATTTGAAAAGAAAATTGGGGAGGAGGAATAAAGTTCCACAGTCTGTAATCAACTTTCATCTAGTACGTCCTGAAGGGAAAACTGGTGTCAGTGGTTGGGAGAGTGCGTATCAATGAAAGCCCTGGGTTTTCTCTCCTAATGTAGGTGGTTCTCACCCAACCTAGATTATCTGTCAACGTACACTTGTAAACCCTGAGAAGAGTTCAAAAATTTCATATTAAGTCTATTGAATGATACAGAATTTAAAAAGTAAACAGCTTTTATCTGTTAAGGGGGTCCATTTCCAAGTCTGACCCTCAGCCTAAAAGGACAACTGCCTCTGTCCAAGTTTCTAGCTTGCTTTCCATTAACATTTTTAAATGTTAGTTGTGGTGCAGCTAATGCATCCAGAAACATATAGTTGTGGATGCTGATTTTTGCATTGATCTCCTCATGACTCCTGGGTAGTATGGGGTAACTTCTGTTCCAGGCAGCCCCAGTTTCAAAACAATGACTTTGAAACACTGAAGTTTTACGTTCAGTTTCCTGATAGTTTGAGGTTTTTGTGGAAAGGAGGAGCTGCAGCATTTGAGGTGTAAAGCGTTTCCATTGGTAACTTTAAAGACAAATGTTTAATAGTCCTGTATTTGTTAGTATTTTTCGGTGAAGCCCTCCATATTTTGGTTAACTTAGTGTCTCAGTATTGCTGTGTTTTTTTCAAGAAAAGCTTGTATGTGCTCACAATGCTTGGAGGTTTATTGGATCTTAGCTGTTCTGCTGTGGACACCTGAAACTTGCAGTTACTAGTAGTCCCCATTATCTGCACACTTGTCTGGAGGATCAAGATGAATGTACATGCGGATGGCATGTGCCTGGCCAAACTTCCCTGGCCTCACCAGTCTCTCTTCTTTAAAAAACTGTCATAAGTGTAACTTTTTTCTGTGTTCCTATGGTACATGAGAGGATGTGGGAGCTGGAGGGAAAGAAAGTGTGTGTGCATGTAGCCAGCCTTATACAGTGTTGCCTGCTGCAGCTTCCCTGTGAGAGGCCTTGATGCTACAGATAAGACTTGTGTGTTTGCATTGTCTATAATGGGTTATTAGCCTGAAAACGGCAGGTATTTTCCTGCTTTGCGTAGGCTGTGGAAGGTCTGCCTTTGCTCAGAGCAGAGCCCTAAGATACCTCTGCGGCTGTGTGCTTTCAAGGAGCCCTTCGATGTATGTAGGTGTGTGCAGCTGCTGAATTCTACACCAGAGTATCTTCAATGAATTGTAATCAGCCATTTTCAATCTCCTCCTTTCCAGAAGGCTTGTCAGGTTGGTCTCAGCCTGTCATGGGAAATCATCCGATGCATCAGCAGCTGTCGGACCCGGGCACGTTTTCTCAGCATCAGCCAATGGAGAGAGATGATTCTGGAATAGTGGCTCCCTCGAATATTTTCCACCAACCTATGCCAAATAGTTTTGTGGATTTTTCTAAAGTAAGTTACAGAGGGTTGGATTTAGTCTATAAAATGACCAAGACTTTGTTGTATCTTCTGTTCTGCCTGTTTACACTGAACGTGTGTTCCTCTTCTACCATTGCTTGCCTCACCTAGTCCTGAACCTCCTTTAATCCCAGTTCTGACTAGAAAAGGTGCCCAAGCCTGGTGGTGCATTTAAACAAAACCAGAATTTGTAGATTGCAGGTGTTCTCTTGTCAAGTAGCTGAATGCCTCCATCGCTCTCCAGTATTTCCTTTCTCAGAGGCTGTCGCTCAGAAACGTTTCATAAGGCTTGCTTAGCTCTTGAGGCTGATTAAAGGTTTGCTTAATGCTTTCAGTACAAATCATGCCTGTGAATACTACATGCCTTTCGTAAGGAAACGGCAGGCTGAGAGGACCATTTCTAAGTCTGTTCCTTTTATGTCAACGCTGGAAAGTAGCTTGAGGCAGATGGATGTAGCCAAGCCATAGTCAGCTCAGCCACCACTGGAGAAATGTCCAGGACAATGTGCTCGACAGCAGACCTGCTCACAGCATGTTTCAGAAGTAGCTGTAGCATGTGCTCTTAGGATCTTCTAAATTGCAGAGCAGGAATCATTCAAACACGGGAAAGAAGTCTCATGATTGCAAAAAGCTGCTCTGTAACTTGCTCTTTCTGAACTAGAAGAATACTTTAGATGGCCATTAGTAATTTATAGAAAATCTTCAACTTGGAGTCTTGTAGGCTCAAGCTGTATACAGGTTTTGCTGAAGTGCAGCCCCTGGCTGCAGCCCTGCGTGCACCAAGGTTATCGCATGCTGCAGAGGTGAGAGGAGGGAGCACTGAGATCACTTTGTACAGATACTGTGTCTGGCTTTATGGGGTCATCTGAAAGTGATGTGCAGAGGCTGCTGCATACTGGTGAGGTGTAATTTCAGAAAAATGGGTAAACTGACTTGAATCTCAAGCTCTGAAGAGCCACCGTATTCCATACTCTGCCTAAGGGTGCAGCAATGCCCTGTTTCTTCACAGTGCTGAGATATATCTGCCAGTAGGTGAACGTTGCGTATGGATGTGAACTGCCTCTGTCATCTGGGCAAACGTGGTACTATGGTCATCCTCCACTACCACTGCCTTCTTCACCAACGGTGCTTTCTCTTGTTCCCTCAGGGCCTACCGATTTCCATGTATGGCGGCACTCTAATACCCTCGCATCCTCAGCTAGCAGATGGCCCGGGAGGCCCCCTCTTTAACGGGCTCCATACTCCCGATCCCGCCTGGAATCCCATGATCAAAGTTGTCCAGAACTCAACAGAATGTACTGATGCTCAGCAGGTAGTGTGGCTGCCTTTTTCCACCTTTGCTTACCTGGGGTTTTTTACAGTGTTGTGCTTTGTTTTGTTTTTCTTCATTTTTAGATAGGTGACATTTTTTTCAGTTGTTTGAAACTAGAATTGAGATCGTTTGCATGGCTTTTCCCCTACAGTGCGTGTGTGTGTGTTTATAAAAAATACATGGCGCTATCTGTACCAAACCTTTCAGGTAAAATAAGCAGCATTTCAAGACTGCTTAGCCAGGTAATCAACCTTTTTATAGGTGAGAGGGTTTATATCCATACTCGGCATCTTGCAGGTTGTCAGTCAAACCTTGGTCAGAGCTGAAGAGGGCTCCCTGCCTTTGGACAGTCTGGTTGTATGTTGGGGGGAAGCCTTAAGCTTGCCCTCTAGAGGTTAAACGCTCTGTTAAAGGAACCTTTATTTGTTTTCATAATAGACTTGTCTTTTTATTTCTTGCTGTAGATTTGGCCTGGCACCTGGGCACCTCACATTGGAAACATGCATCTCAAGTACGTCAACTGATTTAAGGGGGTCTATCCTTTTTTAGCCTTGTTGGGAATCTTTATGATCTTGAAGAACCCTGGGGATTTTTTAATGTGCCTAACTAAGCGATTTTCTGTGGGCTGTAACAATGGAAACTTGATTGCCCGTTGTATAAGAACAAATTGATTTACCTATACAAACTGATTCTGTTCTGCAGTTAGTTTAGCCATTTTGAACTTAAAAATCAGACAAAACTAGTGCTTTTGGCTAAACGCTACTGAACGCTCCTTGTATGCAGCAGAGAACTAGCTGATGACATGATTTCAACCTTTTAGGGTGGTAAATACATGTATGATTGTTTACATACTTAAAAGGAAAAGCTGAGTAAATTTCATGTCGTATAGTGGCTCTACTTTATGTAGCCTGTATTAATGTGAAATATTTACCTGAATATTCAATAAAAGGCGAACAGTATTTATAGGTTGTGTGTGAGAATTTTGGAAGAGGCTGTATGTTGTTGTCATCGGTAGCTGCTGCCGTGCCCAGCGATGCATCTTTTCAGGGTCACGTAATTAGCACATGGATGCAGTCAGGGTTTGGGGGAGGGTTTTGATCCGCAGTCGTCTGTGATACGAGGTCTGCTGAGTCCTTCCCCTTGCCAGTTGTTAGCCTTGTATTTTTTGTGTGTGAACACAGTTGTGCATTTTTTTTTTTTCCTTCTGGATTAGTTCTGCTGCTTCTAGCACTCTTTTTCCAGGTGGGTTGCCTGAGAGATCAGGTTTTGTTCAGGGGCTGGAGATAAGGGCTGAGTTGACAATGTGGCAATTGATGGCATCTTAATTTGCAGAAGGTAAATAGGTAGCTCATAGGTAAATGCAGGGTTTTTTCACCTGACTCACTGTGACCAGCTGCCTAGAAGCAGATTTTAGGAAAACAGACACCACTTTCCCACTAGAGAAAAACATAATATATCCAATTCTAAGCTTCTTGTAACCCTTTAAATCTGGTAAGAGCTCCTCAAGTCCTTTCCGTGAGGCAGAAGGAGATTTTTGCGTACTGCTTAAGATGAACATTTGTTCTCTAGCCAGGTGCAGAAGTTCTCCACTTTCTGCACTTGGACTATGCTTAGTTCTGCTTTTGCTCAGTGGCGATGCAGTAACTATACTGAATATCCACTCCTCAAGCAGATAACTACAGTGCATGTATTGTCCAATCTAATGGACCACTTTCTGTGGTCCCTCAGATGGAGACTTCTCCACCTTCTCCAGACAAATCCTTACATGCAACAGCAGTTGCCCCAGGAAAAGCATGAGGAAGGAGTACTGAAAACCCAAAGTGCACAAGCAATATCCAAGTACCGCAGGCAATTAAACCTCAGAAATGCTACTGGATGATCTATTCAGATATTTTTCCTAGTATTTGAGGAAGAAATGCAAAAAAATTGAACTGCTGCTGTTCCCTGATAGTTCAAATGCCAGAGGAGAAACGGTCGTATTAACAGTAATTGTATTGAAAACAAATTGTATTGTAGTGCAATAGGTGTTTGCTCTTGGGGTGAGTTGCAGGGGAGGGGCCCCTCCCCCACCCCACCCATGTGGGCTCCATGGCTGTAACAGGCACCGCCACCTCCTCCTGCCCCATTTGGGGAGCCACCATCTCCCCATCCTGGAGGGCTGCAGCTCCACGCTGGGTGGCACCGTCTACTCCACCACGCCGGGGGTAAGACGCAACACGGGGGTGGGGTTGTCCCTTGAACGGAACAGTGGCCTCAGCTGCCCCATCCCTGCCTAATTTAGGCAGCTCCTTCCTGAGCCGGTCCCTTCCTGGGCTGTCCACCTTGCAGCTTGGTCCCTGGGGGCATGGGTGCCTGCTCTGGGCACCAGATCCAGGCAGGCCCGTGGGGTGGTGGCTTCCCTGGCAGCCCAGAGCTGGAGTGGAAAAGGGAACCACAAAGTTTTTTAGGAAGATGCTGCTACTGTCACTGCCCCACAGTACCGGGGGGAGCAGGCAGAGGCAGTGCCTGGTACTCGCACCGCTGGGGAGCGGGCCACGGGCAGTGCCACTGGGATGGTGATGTAGTGCCGGTCCCTCAGGGGTAGGTCATGCCCGGGCATGGCTGGCTGGAGCTGGGGGAGGCGCAGAGGGCTAGCTCAAGTCTGCTCCCACCCAAGTTCACCAGCCCTGGGGGAAGGTACTGGGTGGCACGGCTCCCTCCAAGGGTACCCTAGGCCTGCCCTCTTGCCTCCTTTCTAACCCCCCCCTAAAGCCCCTGGTTCAGCTGTCCTTTTCTTTGCTGTCTGTCCTTAGGGCAGTGTGTGCCCCCCTCCCTGAGTGGGGCATGTTTCAGCTGAGCTGCAGGTGCCCACCCTGTGGGCGCTGGCTCCATTGTGTGCCTCTGGTAAGCTTATCTGGGGCTGGGGAGCCAGGCCCTGCGCTGGCGCGGTGCCACGGCAGGCACAGGTTGCGTAACGTGTTTGTGGTGCCAGGAAGGGTCCAGCCCGCGCAGGAGCTCTGGGTGCGCTGCCGCCCTG
>NW_009225731.1:21271-21743 GCF_000690835.1 Fulmarus glacialis
GGTGTGGGGGTGGCGGGGGGAGGCAGCGCGTGCCCCGGGTGTGCACTGCCCTGGGGCTGTACACCCAGCAGGCTGGCACACTGCAGGAGGTGTCCCATCGAACCCAGCGCATTGTCCTCGTGCAGGGCGCAGCAGGGTGGCTCACTGTCTGAGCAGTTGGGAGCGGGTCCCAGGTACAGCTCCTCATCATGCTGATGGGGGGCACCCAGCCTTTGCTGCTCGATAGCTGCAGGGAGCCTGCCCTGGGGCTGTACACCCAGCAGGCTGGCACACTGCAGGAGGTGTCCCATCGAACCCAGCGCATTGTCCTCGTGCAGGGCGCAGCAGGGTGGCTCACTGTCTGAGCAGTTGGGAGCGGGTCCCAGGTACAGCTCCTCATCATGCTGATGGGGGGCACCCAGCCTTTGCTGCTCGATAGCTGCAGGGAGCCACCCCCGAGCAAGCCACCTGTGGGCAGGGGGCGCGGGGGCGC
>NW_009225731.1:22228-24170 GCF_000690835.1 Fulmarus glacialis
TGGCTCCCTTCCGGCTGCCTGGGCATCGGGCTGTGGCTGTGTGCTGAGTGCCCCAGGGCTGGCCCTGCCTTCCAGGGAGTACAGGGGTGGCTGCGGTGTCATCTGCCACGGGGCACCCGCGTCGAGGCTGGACCCCCTGTGCTGTGCCCTGGCAGAGCTCCAGGAGCCTCAAGGGGAGGAACAATGCGGGGAAGAGCCACAGTCTGCCATGTGAGAAGCCCCGCAGTGGCTCTAGAGCCAGCTGTGTCCCTGAGCCATGGCCACGTGCTGGGTCCCACCCCCTGCTCCGGGCTCAGGCCATGGTGCTCAGAGACAGGGGTGGCCAGGGGCCAGCAGTGCCTGACAGCCCCCTGCTTTTGGCAGGTACCCGCATCATCTACGACCGCAAGTTCCTGCTGGAGTGCAAGAATTCACCCGTGGCCAGGACCCCTCCCTGCTGCCTGCCCCAGATCCCCGGTGTCACATCCCTGGCCCAGTCCAGCCTCGTCAAGCTGGAGGAGCTCAAGGAGCGGAATGAGAGCGAAGAAGCCATGCCAGGTGAGCAGCCCAGCACGCAGCCCCTGTCTACACGCTGCCTGGGGCATGGGGCTCCTGCCTGGCCACAAGGGCAAGGGGAGATCCTGGCTCAGCCCCAGTTCCAGCTCCTGTCCCCTTTGCTTGCACGTTTCTCCCAAGGCAGCCCCATCTTAACCCTGGCCCTGTATCCCTCCATATTCTTGCAGATCAAGACCAGTTTGAGATGGACATCTGAGTTTCCAGCTCCCTGTCTCCAGGCCATGGCTGGGCCTGTTCCTGGGCCTCGTGGAGGTGCTGGCATCGTGACCAGCTGGCTGCAGCCCTCTCTGATGCTGGGGATGGACGTGTGACACCTCAGGCTCTAGCACAACTGGCTGGTGCAATTGCCTAGGAGCTCATGCTTGATCAATAAACACCATGAAACCCCTGTGCTGACCTGCTGCATCTCTATGTTGGGGCTCAGCTGGGTCCTCGGAGCCCTGGGGAGGGGAGCCAAGAGGAGCTGAGCAGCACCAGGAGCAAGTGCAGAGGATCTCCCCCTCCTGCACCGAGACCCTGCAGGCTGGAGGTGGTGAACGCAGGGCCTCAGGGTCTGCTCCCAGGCTTGGGGTGCCACATGCAGCCTGCCCCAGCTGTGGTGGGGGCAGCTGGTGAGGCCTTCCTGCGAGTGTAGGAGGGAGCAGTGCAGTGCAGTCTGCTTGCTGTCCAGGATCATCGTTAACAACCTCGGCTTACCTAACCTGGTGGACATCGCTAGCACCGTGATGTTTCTCCCTGGATCTCCCTGTCCCTGAGGCCACCCAGATCTCTCGGGTCCCAAACTTGGGTCTGAGCTGCGCCAGGATGGGCAGGAGCCAGGTGGGAGCATGGGCTCTAGCTGCAGCACAAACCCTGGCCGTGCCAGGCTGCTCTGGGCTGGCGGCAGGGTGGCCTCCCCAGGCAGCCTAGAACTGCTCGGGGGCTGTCTCCTCCTGCAGAAGAGCTGGGCCATGTGCCTGCGGCGGTGGGTCACTGCCAAAGGCCAGAGGGGGCCAGGCTCTGCCAACTGGTGCAGCAGGGAAACGCATCCCTGCCCACTTGACCTGGGTGATGCTGGGGGTGCTGCCAGGAGGATTCCTTCCCTTCATGTCTTGTGGGCTGGGAACACCCTGCGATGGCCAGAGCCCCTTGACCAAGCCTGAAGCAAGCCATGGCCTCGCCCAGCAGCCCTGTCTCCTGCTGCTCCTGGGATAGAACCATGACCCATCCAGTGCCAGAACCGAAGGGCAGGCTGTGGCCACGGGCAGGTTAGTGCTGTTTATTAAACATCATCTAGTGAATCGCCACTAAAATGTCACAATGATTAAAATCCCCTTTTCCTGGGTGAGGACTGGGAGGCAGAGGAGGTGCCCAGACTCCCTCAGGCAGCGGGGCCCCTCCTCCCACC
>NW_009225732.1:0-215 GCF_000690835.1 Fulmarus glacialis
ATAGAATGGTGTGGGTTGGAAGGGACCTTCTGCACTAGTCCAACCCCCCTGACATGGACAGGGACATCTTTCACTAGAGCACGTTGCTCAAAGCCCCATCCAACCTCATCGTGACCACTTCCAGGGATGGGACGTCCACATCTGGGCAATCTGTTCCAGTGCCTCACCACTCTCATCATAACACATTTCTTCCTTAAGTCAAATCTAAATCTACC